>NC_089182.1:1137750-1279045 GCF_947507565.1 Oscarella lobularis
GGTCTTGATGCTTTCTAATGCTTTTTAGGCAGTCAAATTCAGCTGTGTTGACGCGCTACAAACTGGTTGATCATCCGACTTACTATCCCATTGTTTTAAACCAGTCAAAGGAAGGATCATATAGAGTTAAAGACAGTGAAATCATCCCAGAAGGAGGGTGAGAAATGCAATATTTCGTTAGTACATACATGTATAATTGCAGAATTTCTATAGAACTGGCCAAGGCTTCAAGTTTTCTTCAATTGAAGATTTTGCAAAAGCGTTCAGGTATGTAGCTAACATAGCAACGACTAAACCAAGAATGTCCCTTTGTCCTTCTACCGAAGATCTGGAAAAACGACGCCATCTGCCATAGCTGAGAAAATCATTAGCACTATTAAGACCAACAACACGTCAGATAGACCATTGAGAGCCTTTGTCCAAATTGACGAAGATGAAGTTAAAAGGGTGAATAACTTAGCTTTACGAATTAAAGTCAAGTGAGTTCTTCTCAAAGATGGCCGAGGCTTCTACAAAAAGATTTCGCGGCGGCGTTCCTCTGTCGATTTTTGACGGTGTTCCAGTGGCCTTCAAGGAAGAGTACAGCGTAGTAAGTTGATGAAAAGCTGCCGAGCGTATTTCAAGGATTCGCGTGGGCTAGGTTCCGTATTGTTTTCGAGCGGGAACTTCGTTTCTTGGCGAAACGCCGGTCGCCTGCGACGCGACGATTGTGAAGAAAATTCGGGAGCTGGGAGCAGTGATCATCGGCGTGACGAATATGCACGAATTGGGCATGGGCACGTTGGGATCAAACCCAAACAAGTACGCACCCAACGTATTTTCACTTAGCCTCCACTTTTTCTCGTACCTAAGCATAAAGCCGTCATAAACAGCGTTTTATTTGCAGTTACGGTGTCATGTGCTCTCCCCCTTTTTTTTTTTGAAGGCTTCACGGTACGCCGCGAAATCCTTACAACCTCGGATGTTACACAGGCGGGAGTTCGAGCGGCTCTGCGGCGGCTGTAGCGGCCGGTACGTATTCTTTATGCATAGCGGATTCTTCTGGCAAATTATCTGCGCTACTAGGCTTGGTTCCTTTGGCGATGGGTAATGACGGGGGCGGATCTATACGCGTTCCGGCGAGTTTGTGCGGAGTCGTAGGTCTTAAAGGTGTGCGGTAATGGAGCTTTCCTGACGTTTTTACTCTAAGCTTCGTTGTGTTCTTGTTGGCAGCCACCTTTGGCCGCATCAGTGACAACGGTTGTTTTCACCTTTGTAGTACCGTTGGCCACGCAGGTATTGCAGCATTTCAAGAAGAATTTTCTGTTAGGAAAAAGTTCTTTTTTTTGCAAGGTCCTATTGCAAGTTGCGTCAGAGATGCAGCCATCATATATGGTATAGACGGTCTCCAATGTTTTCATTTAATCCCAACTGGTTTTAATTTGAGATGCTATTGCTGGTCCGGATCCGGAATGTCCCGTTGGTACGGCATTTTATACAGTTGTCTCTGCTTTGAGAAGACTTTTTGGTGTAATCCAGGTTTGCGGCAGCCGCCCGTGGAGCTCTGCAGTTCTATTGGTCCATCTGAAGATTTGAGTGGATTGAAGATCGGTGTCTATTGGCAGCACTTCAAGGTAAAATCAATGCGTTAAAGTGTTGATTGGTTTTGGTGTTTTTCTGATGCGCACAAATGTCTGACCTGAAACTGGTGTGTTTGTAGGACGCTCGCGTGGATGTTGTTGATTGCTGCAATAACGGTGCGTTACAAATTTACAGGCGATCGAATGAATAGTTTAGTTAATATTGGCTGTGTAGCGGTGGAGCAGCTATCACGGATGGGAGCAGTAATCGTCTCAATTGAAATTCCTGAAATGGAGGTTGCCATGGATTAATTAGAGACAGGAAAGTCTATAATAATCTGGTGTTTTGTGAAGGAGACGAGAATGGGCCATTTTGCTACACTTTTCGCCGAGATGGCTTCGTCCTTCTCCAAGGAGAAAAAAGAGAAAGGACATCTATTAGTTTGTCTCGTTCAGTTCTTGATTTAGTCCTCTAATTCTTGGCTTTTTATTGAAGAATCCCGATACGAGAATGGGTATGACATTGGCTGGCTGCTTTACCGCCGAAGAGTATTTCAAGGCTCAGCAGCAGAGAACGCGCACCATTGGATTTCTAAAAGACATATTCCGTGATGTCGATTGCATTTTCACTCCCGGTAACTAAGCAAACCAAATACGTCTATGACTATGGATAGTTAATTAAACTCTAATTCCAAAATTTCTTTTTTTCTAGCGACCGGAATTACTGCACCTGAGATTGCGACCAATGCAGAATCACATGGTGAAAGCGATGCGACATTGACAGGACGTCTTTCCAGGTAAGAATTTGAGGTTTGGCTCATACGATGCAATTTTACTGTCTAGATTTTCTGCTTTGGGAAATTATGCTGGCGTTCCTGCCATAACTGTTCCCGTGGGGTACGACTCCCAGGGGCTTCCTATTGGATTGCAAATCATGGGTAAGTGGTGGGAAGAAAAGTTGCTTTTTCATGTCGCATATGCGGTTGAAAGCAAAGTGTCTAAAACGCGGCCTGCTATACACTACAGTTTTCTCTCGTAAAGAGATTTTTTTGTCGTCATGTTGAGTTCTTAGTGCTATCACGCGCTGTATGGTCATCCGTCAATCAACTGCCTGTCGCACGACGATTTGGGTGCAAAGATACGATTCAGCACCTAGCGGTGCACCCGGGAAACACAGCAAACACATGACGTGACGGTGTGGACTAATAATACTCTCTTAGTCATAAAACTCGTTTCACATGCGACAATGACATGCCATCTATGCACCATATGCGCTAATGCACGAGTGTCATTAGTTTGTACGAGATCGCCTTTGTTCTTTGGCCGGTTTTTGTGTATCTTTACACTGATCTTTTGGCGAGGAATGCTCACCAAGAAGGTAGGTTGACTTGGTTAGTATTTTCTTTTTTTCAGAGGTTGACTTTGCTTTGTTATTAGCTGTTCGCTTCTTTTTACCAAATTTCGATTTGATTAGCTTCAAGTGCGCTAAGGGCGAGAATGTCAAGAATCTTTTTTGTTTGCGCTTTTCTCCTACTTGTTTGGCTCCTTCGGCCGCTACCTCTTGCCATAGTGGTTTTTTCAACTCTTCTGTGGTACGTTCGAGGTCGATCGAATGAGAAAATGGAAGAGAAACCGGTCGGAAAGGCTCTCCAACCCGTCAAGTATGACATGAAGGACTTGGTGTGTTCCTACAGCGCAGACTAAGCTTTTTTAACGTCGTATTGTCGACAGGTACTTGCGAAGTTGACCGGTCAAAAACTTCTCTGGGCTTCTCGTCTTGTAGACACAGTGAGCGTCTGAGTGCAGATCTACTTAATCTTATATGCTTTTCGTTGTCATCAGGCTATTGGTCGCGCTGTTATGGTACCACTAGCCCTGAGGTATGTGATAGTTTTGAGAGCGGGAGGGGCTGACATACCACCAAAGCTTGCCTTTGTCTTCATCCTTTCTAATGCTTTGTAGGCAGTCGAATTCAGCTGTGTTGACACGCTACAAACTGGTTGATCATCCGACTTACTATCCCATTGTTCTAAACCAGTCAAAGGAAGCATCATATAGAGTCAAAGACAGTGAAACCATTCCGGAAGGAGGGTGAGAAATGCAATTTCATTTGTACATATAATTACAGAATTTTATAGAACTGGCCAAGGCTTCAATTTTGCTTCGATTGAAGATTTTGCAAAAGCGTTTAGGTATGTTGATATGGCAACATTGGAACAAACCAAAGAATCCTTCTTTGTCGGTTCTACCAAAGATCTGGAAAAACGACGCCGTCTGCCGTCGCTGAGAAAATCATTAGCACTATTAAGACCAACAACGCGTCAGATAGACCCTTGAGAGCCTTTGTTCAAATCGACGAAGATGAAATTAAAAGAGTGAATAGCTTAGATTCACAAATTAAAGTCGAGCAAGTTCTTCTCAAAGATGGCCGAGGCTTCTACAAGAAGATTTCGCGACGGTGTTCCGCTCTCCATTTTTGACGGTGTTCCAGTGGGCTTCAAGGAAGAGTACAGCGTGGTAAGTAGCACGAAGCTGCCCAGTGTGTATTTCGAAGATTCGTCGCGTGGGCTAGATTCCGTATCATTTCCGAGCGGGAACTTCGTTTCTTGGCGAAACGCCGGTCACCTCCGACGCGACGATTGTGAGGAAAATTCGGGAGCTGGGAGCAGTGATCATCGGCATGACGAATATGCACGAATTGGGCATGGGCACGACGGGATCAAACCCAAACAAGTACGCACCTAAAAACATATTTTGAGATGATGTTATGTGCTCCTTTTTTCTCTGAAGGCTTCACGGTACGCCACGAAATCCTTACAACCTCGGATGTTACACTGGTGGCAGCTCAAGTGGCTCTGCGGCGGCTGTAGCGTCCGGTACGTATTCTTTACGCACAGCAGATTCTTCTGTTAAACTTGTCTTCACTAGGCTTGGTTCCTCTGGCGATGGGTAACGACGGTGGCGGATCTATACGCACTCCGGCGAGTTTATGCGGAGTCGTCGGTCTTAAAGGTGCGTCATAATGGAGCTTTTTCTGACGTTTTTACTCTACGCTTCTTTGTCTTTTGTTGGCAGCCACGTTTGGTCGCATCAGTGACAGCGGTTGCTTTCACCTTTGTAGTACCGTTGCCCACGCAGGTATTGCAGCATTTGAAGAATTTTCTGTTAAGAAAAAGTTCTTTTTTTGCAAGGTCCTATTGCAAGTTGCGTCAGAGATGCAGCCATCATATACGGTATAGACGGTCTCCAATTTTTTTCATTTAATTAATCCTAACTGGTTTTAATTTGAGATGCCATTGCTGGTCCGGATCCAGAATGTCCTGTTGGTGAGGCTTTTTATGCAGTCGTCTCTGCTTTGAGAAGACTCGTTGTTCTTTCGGTTGAATCCAGGTTTGCAGCAGCCGCCCGTGGAGCTCTGCAGTTCTATTGGTCCATCTGAAGATTTGAGCGGATTGAGGATCGGAGTCTATTGGCAACACTTCAAGGTGAAATCAATGCGATAAAAGTGTTGGCTTTCTGCTGTTTTTCTGATGTGCGCGACTGTTGTAGGACGCTCACGTGGATGTCGTCGATTGCTGCAATAACGGTGCATTACAATTTACAGGGGATTGAGTGAATAGTCTAATTAATATTGGCTGTGTAGCGGTGGAACAGTTGTCACGAATGGGAGCAGTGATTGTCTCAATTGAAATTCCTGAAATGGAGGTTGCCACGGTTTAATTAGAGACGAGAAAGTCTATGATAATCCGATGTTTTGTGAAGGAGACGAGACTGGGTCATTTTGCTTCAATTCTCTCCGAGATGGCTTCATTCTTTTCCAAGGACAAAAAAGAGAAAGGACATCTATTGGTTTGTCTCGTTCAGTTCTTGATTTAATCCACTTATTCTCGGCTTTTTTTATTGAAGAATCCCGAAACGAGACTATCCATGACAATGGCTGGTGGCTTTACCGCTGAAGAGTATTTCAAGGCTCAGCAGCAGAGAACGCGCACTATTGGATTCCTAAAAGACATATTCCGTGATGTCGATTGCATTATCACTCCTAGTAACCAAATACGTCTATGGCTAGTTAATTAAACTCTAATTCCAAGATTTCTCTTTTGTAGCGAACGGGATTACTGCACCTGAAATTATGACCGATGCAGAATCGCATGGTGAAAGCGATGCAACGTTGACAGGACGTCTTTGCAGGCAAGAATTTGAGGTTGGCTCGTCTGATGCCATTTTTACTGTCTAGGTTTGCTGCGTTGGGAAATTATGCTGGCGTTCCTGCTATTTCTGTTCCCGTGGGGTACGACTCCCGTGGGCTTCCTATTGGATTGCAAATCATGGGTAAATGGTGGGAAGAAAGGCTGCTTTTTTACGTCGCATATGCGGTTGAAAGCAAAGTGTCTAAGAGGCAGCCTGCTGTACACTACAGTTTTCTCTCGTAAAGAGATCTTCTTTTGTCATGTGCACGTGTTGTACTCTATTGTCTTTATCCGGGTTATCGTTCACTGAACTGTCGCTGCTGTCTCCAATCGCACGACGATGTCGTTATCGACGGTAATAGTCTATTCAGCACCGAGTGGTGCACCCAGGAAACCTAATCGGCCTTGGATCGAGGAGCACAGAGCAAACACTTGACGTGACGATCCAGCGTCGTCTCGTCAGATTGCAACGCGTCGAAATCGCTCGTACGGCGAAGGTAGGAATGAAAATGCAGCTAGTTACCAAGGCCACTCGATCGACATAATGCCGAAGGTTGCACCCATCACATTCAACTAATCCGAAAACGCACACTTAGGACAAAGAGGGTCCAATGACAGATCACGGAACAAACATTGCAAAGCAACACACCTACTATTAGTCGTGAAATTCGGTTCCGCACAAAAAAAGACTACGCCATGCACACACAGTCACAGTTTAGCTACGCTCCCTTTTTTGCTATATTGTGCAGACGGCACAACTAAGATCTGCATTGTTGATGTAAGGACCGCACTTGAGGTGACCGCCACACCGTCCATCTACAAAATAGAGTAGAGCGCCGTTTTTATTTTCCCGTGTTCCTGGCACAGACTCAGCATCTTTATCCACGCAAAGGAAATCACGCGAGTGTGGATGGTTATAATATCCTGTCATCAGATATCCGTCATATTCTTTTCTCCAGCCAGATGGACAGACATTTCTAGCAGGAATGTGAAGTATTGTGTTCTTTCGTTTCACGCGGCAAACCACGCACGGCACGTCGTCCTCTGGGTACGCTCTTGGAGAAAAGGGATTCCATTTCTGCGTCTCATACTCTGCATTGTACATGTAAGCAACGCTTTGTGTTCCAGTGAAATACTTGTTGTATATAGGCTCGTCAGGCAAACACTGCATATTCGTTCCGCCTCCTGGGTGATCATAGCGCTCTCCACCAGCTCTTCCGCTATACACAAACTCAGCTCCATCGCTGCACGACGTTCTACCCCAACGCGTATAGGTCACAGAGAGAGCATCCAAAAGAGAAGAATCTACATATAACATTGCTATATGTTGTGCGTTTCAGCCGAGGTCAGGGACCAAACCTGCTTTTCCAGTGTCTCCTTTTTCACCCTTTATTCCTTGTAATCCCAAATCTCCTTTAGTTCCTGGCGGTCCTTGAGGGCCAGAAATACCCTGGGATCCCTTTGCTCCTTTAAATCCATCGCGCCCGTCTTTTCCGGGTGGTCCTGTTATAATAGTATTCCTGGTTAGTACTAAGTACTCTTATTACATGATATGCTACCTTCAACTCCATCTCTTCCATCACGCCCAATATATCCGTCACTGGACAAAATTTCAACCTGCGTATAGAGAATCTAAACATGGAAATAAAATCAGCAGTAACGGAGGTTACTTTTGCGTTAAGGGCTGTGACGGTATCTCTAAGAGACTGCACGTTGTCGTCGGTAGTCGTTTCGGGCCTTTCGGCGGACACTATAGCTGCACACAAACAAAGGCAGATCGCTGTGATAGAAGCGTCAATCTTCATTCTGCGTTGTGACTATATACTAGTAGTATCTTGAACGAATGTACTGAACTGCGATCGAGTCTTCTCTTATATAGGCAACTGTAAGTACGGAACGAGGAATTTCCGTGATTTATGGTAGCAAGGGTGTTTTCGTTGCGCGGTCTTTTGTTAGTTGAAGAGCCAGAGAGAACACGGATGTACGTCTTAGGATTGATTACAGTTGAAATAGAGTTAATAAATAAGTAAACGTGGGCCGTTTACCGTGAGTTGATAGCTCGTCGATTTGTCGTTTCCTCGTCCGTACGCAAGTATGACTACATCCTATTGAGATTGGACTGGGATGAATCTATATATTTCTCTGCGTCCTAAAATACGGTTGCTTGCCCTCAGTCGGAAATTTTGTATCATGCACTGCAAGACTGAAAGTAAGCTTAGAAATTATGCAAGAGATGAAATTAAATCAAAGGGCTTATGATTGTGAGATCTACACAGATCTACACTACCCCTTGAAGGGAAGGGCTTGTGATTATCCGGGCTATATGCACATTCTTTCGTTTCTGTACTGCTTCTAACCCTGCTTCTAACCGCTTCTAACCGAAGTGCACCGTCCAGGCGTCTTACACAAGTCAGTAATGTGGCCAAGTAAGGTCTGCAGCGATTTCCTTAGACCTACCGAAATCAAGCGCGCATGTAGATGACAGTTTGATCCCTTAAAATTCGTACATAGATGAATTAGAATGTAGTTAAATGATGAACTGAACAAAAGTACGCATAGAGAGCGGTCTAAGCTCCCTGTTCTTATATTGTGCACACGGCACAAGTAAGTTCTGCATTGTGGATGTAAGGACCGCACTTTAGGTGACCGTGACACTGTCCATCGACGAAGTAGAGTGAAGCGCCGTTGTTATTGCTCCGTGTTCCTGGTACGGACTCAGCGTCTTTGTCCACGCAAAGGAAATCAAGCGAGTGTTTATGACTATGTCTTTCGGTCATCAGATATCCGTCGTATTCTTTTCTCCAACCAGACGGACAGACGTTTCTGGCTGGAATGCGAAGTATTGTGCTCTTTCGTTTCACGCGACAAACCGCGCACGGCACGTCGTCGTCTAGATGCGCTCTTGGGCTAAAGGGATTCCATTGATGCAGCTCATACTCTGCATTGTACATGTAAGCAACGTCCTGACTTCCGGTGTAGAATTTGTTGTATATAGGCTGGTCAGGCAAGCATAGCATATTTGTTCCACCTCCTGGATGATTCCAAAGCTCTCCACCAGCTCTTCCATTATACACAAGATCAGCTCCATCGCTGCACGACGTTCTACCCCAGCGCGTATAGGTCACAGAGAGAGCATCCAAAAGAGAAGAATCTATATATCACATTGCTATTGCTGTGCGTTTCAGCCGAGGTCAAGGACCAAACCTGCTTTCCCAGTGTCTCCCTTTTCACCCTTTATTCCTTGTAATCCCAAATCTCCTTTAGTTCCTTGCAGTCCTTGAGAACCAGGAATACCCTGGGAACCCTTTGCTCCTTTAAATCCATCGCGCCCGTCTTTTCCGGGTGGTCCTTTTATAATAGTATGCCTGGTTAGTACTAAGTACTCTTATTACACTGTACATGATATGCTATACCTTCAACTCCATCTCTTCCATCACGTCCAATATATCCGTCACTGGACAAAATGTCAACCTGCGTATAGAGAAATTCAGAATCTAAGCATGGAAATATATCAGCAGTAACAGAGGTTACTTTTGCGATGAGGGCTGTGACGGTGTCTCTAAGAGACTGCGCGTTGTCGTCGTTGATCGTGGCGGCGGATACTAACGCTGCACACAAACAAAGGCAGCTCGCTGTGATCTTCATTCTGTGAACCAATGCACTGAAACTGTTATCGAGTCCTCTAATATATAGGCAACTGTAAGTACCGGAATGACGAAAACCCGTAATTTATGGCAAGAAACGGATTGTCGTTGCGTGCTCTCGCCAGACACATCTTCTCATAACTATTCAAGAGAGAAGACGTACAGATGTAGGTAAGTAACGGAATGACGAGGATCCGGAATTTACGGCATGAACGGAACACGGTTCACGATACAGTACAAGGCAATTAAATACCGTGCTCGTGTTGACGTTGAATTTGTACAGTCGATGGGACGCGGTTCCAGAGGTGAGAAAATAGGACGGGGCGTGGACGCATGGCATGCACGCTGGGGTGCGCGATTTATTACAAGTCTCGTTAATAATATTAATGATTGGTTCGTGCAAGGCCCATTGGATAGATAGCGATTGTCTATGGTCTATTTAGTATTAGCTGAGGGGGGAGACTAGCGCGAAGTAGTTGAAGTGTCTCCCGAGATATAAATATTCAGAAGTTCGCTAGGGCTTTGCGCATCTCTTTACGTTCTCTGTCTGTGCCGATAAGAGAAAGAACTTTGAACCCGCGGCCGCGCGACTCCGCCTTTGGAACTTATTAGGATGCAGAGAGTTTGTTTTCGTGGGGGGCGCTAACGTTTTTTTTCCTTCTCTCCCATCTTCCAGATCCCGGCGACGCGTTATCTCCCATGTCCCTGTCCCTATTCGGCGGCGGTCGCGACCAAGAGAAGTATCGCCAACTTTATTAAAATTCTTCAACTGCATGGTACGGAACACGGGGAAAAAATTCTACCTGTTCCGTCCCCCTCCCGCGTTTCCCCCCAGTACCCGCCCTGTTCGAAGGAGCTAGCGCATGCACGCTGTCGCGAGCTCGGAGCTCTCCAATTCGCCCCAGCAATCGGGCACGCCGGACGTGGCCGTCCACGCGAAATTGACCGCCGAGCAGATCGTCGTCACGCAGGAACGGTCCTCTCGACGACGACGCTCTCTTTCAAGAATGCAAAACGGGAAGGGGTGGGCGGGGACCTCACCTTGACGAGACTAATCGAATAATATTTGTCCAGCTGCTTCGGAAACAGACGCAGGAGAAGTACGAACGCGAGCTGACGAGCCGTGCTGAGGGTGTTCGGGGATATCTAATTGAAGTCTGAAAGTAAGCCGAGAACTTACGCAAGAGAAAGAAAATTAAATCAAAAGGCTTCATTGTTGTGGCCCATTGTTGTGCAGATCTACCTGAAAGTTGCTATTCGGGCTGACTGGCAGCTTCATTGCTTCTAGCCGAAGTGCTCCGTCCAGGCGTCTAAGCCGGCCAGCCCCTGTCAGGAATGTGGCCAAGCAGTGATTCCCTACCGAAATCGGCAACACCACGTAGGTCTGATGCGCGCGAATGCGCGCGAATGTTGTAGGACGCTTACGTGGATGTTGTTGATTGCTGCAATAAGGGTGAAATACAATTTACAGGGGATTGAGTGAATAGTTTAATTAATATTGGCTGTGTAGCGGTGGAGCAGCTATCACGAATGGGAGCAGTGATTGTCTCAATTGAAATTCCTGAAATTGAGGTTGCCCTGGTTTAATTAGAGACAAGAAAGTCTATAATAATCCAGTGTTTTGTGAAGGCGACGAGACTGGGCCATTTTGCTTCAATTCTCTCCGAGATGGCTTTACTCTTTTCCAAGGACAAAAAAGAGAAAGGACATCTATTAGTTTGTCTCGTTTCAGTTCTTGATTTAATCTCTTGTTCTCGGCTTTTTTATTGAAGAATCCCGAAACGAGACTAACCATGACAATGGTTGGTGGCTTTACCGCTGAAGAGTATTTCAAGGCTCAGCAGCAGAGAACGCGCACCATTAGATTTCTTTACGACATATTCCGTGATGTCGCGATTGCATTATCACTCCTAGTAACTAAGCAAATCAAATGCGTCTATGGATGGCTAATTAAACTTTATTTCCAAAACTTCTCTTCTCTAGCGAACGGGATTACTGCACCTGAAATTATGACTGAAACAGAATCGCATGGTGAAAGCGATGCAACGTTGACAGCTAGGACGTCTTTGCAGGCAAGAATTTGAGGTTGGCTCGTCCGATGCGATTTTTGCTGTCTAGGTTTGCTGCTTTGGGAAATTATGCTGGCGTTCTGTTCCCGTGCATAGGGTACGACCTTATGGGCTTCCTATTGGATCATTGCAAAGCATAGGTAAATGGTGGGAAGAAAGGCTGCTTTTTCACGTTGCATATGCAGTTGAAAGCAAAGTGTCTAAAAGGCGGCCAGCTGTACACTACAGTTTTTTCTCGTAAAGAGAGTTTTTGTCTTTATCCGGGTTATCGTTCACTCAACTGCCTCTCCAATCGCGGCGTAAGCGTGTCGAAATCGCTCGCACGACGATGTCGTTATCAAAGGTAAGATTCAGCACTGGGCCGTGTACCCGGGAAACCTTAAACCTTAGGGTCCTGCCCTAACGACCTTGGTACACTAACTAGATAATGATGGCCTTTTGTGAGCCATCATGTGATCCCCGAACACCCTCAGCACGGTATCTATTTCTTATTACTCTAATTTTATAGGAAAAGCTGATGTGCATAATGTGCATCACACTGCCTAACCATGGCATGCATTATTTTCCGCAAAACCCTACAATTAGCCAATTTGACCTCTCATGCGACACAGAGCTACCCCTTCCTAGCCCTAACTTCTGCCCCTTCGGGTGTTCGTGTCACGAGGCCCATTATCAGCTCGCAGTTGGGTTTGCGTGCTGCGAGCGAAGCTCGCAGCACGACAAACCCAACGTGCTCCTTTACTGCGTTCCCTTGATAAACGCTACTAAGTAAGCTCATTGTTATGTGCCCGTTATGTTCAATAGTATTTATTCTTGGCGGCAAGCATAGATATATCAGCATATTGTTATATCTATGCTGCAAACTATTGAACACAATCCGGGGTTACTATCTACTGTGACGTCACCTTTTTCGGTAGCATTATGTTCATTATACGGGAGAGTATGACATCACAATGAATGTGATGTCATAAAGGGACCTGTGTGTGTGATTGGTTTAAGAGCGATTGTGACGTGAGCGTTACCGACAGACAGACAGACAGACAGACAGACAGACACAGACAGACACACACTTTGAGATTTTGCCCGATCACGTTTGAGAGCCCCTCCCACGAGGGCGCGCGCGGGCTTCGCCCGCGCACGCCCTGGTGTTCGGGGAATAAAATTCGTTTCACAAGCAATAATGACCCTAGCATGGGTATCCGAGCCCTATAAGATAGCCGGCCTAACGCCATCTGGTGCCGTTAACCAAGGGTTCCTTGGATGGAGTGTGACGCGCTCTTGAAAGCTCTTTTTTACCCATCACATTCAAATCTTTGCGAACAACTCACATGAAAAACAAAGAGCAATGACATATACATGTTAGCATTACACAAACACTTAGTCATGACACCCGGTTCCGCACAAAAAATACTACGTCACACCATATATATATGCGCATACTAGTATATCTATGGTCACCACAGTTCACGCTCCCTTTTTGTTATATCGTGCACACGGCACAACTAAGGTCTGCATTGTGGATGTAAGGACCGCACTTTAGGTAACCGCCACACCGTCCATCTACAAAATAGAGTAGAGCACCGTTGATATTGGCCCGTGTTCCTGGCACGGATTCAGCATCTTTATCCACGCAAAGGAAATCACGTGTATGTGCATGGTTATGTCTTTCGGTCATCAGATATCCGTCGTATTCTTTTCTCCAACCAGACGGACAAACATTTCTAGCAGGAATGTGAAGTATTGTGCTCTTTCGTTTCACGCGGCAAACCGCGCACGGCACGTCGTCGTCTGGGTACGCTCTTGGAAAAAAGGGATTCCATTCATGCGTCTGATATTCTGCATTGTACATGTAAGCAACGCTTTGACTTCCAGTGTAATATTTGTTGTAGACAGGCTCCTCAGGCAAGCATAGCATATTTGCTCCGCCTCCTGGATGACTAAAGTACTCTCCACCAGCTCTTCCATTATAAACAAGCTCAGCTCCATCGCGGCACGACGTTCTACCCCATCGCGTATAGCTCACAGAGAGAGCGTCCAAAAGAGAAGAATCTATATATCACATTGATTTGTGCTCTGTGTTTTTCAAGGACCAAACCTGCTCTCCCATTGTCTCCCTTTTCACCCTTTATTCCTTGTAATCCCAAATGTCCCTTAGTTCCAGGCGGTCCTTGAGATCCAGGAATACCCTGGGAACCCTTTGCGCCTTTAAATCCATCGCGTCCGTCTTTCCCGGGTGGTCCTGTATGATAGTACTTATACATATGTCTGGTGGCATGTCTGGTACCCTAGTAGTCTTATTATATGATACGCTACCTTCAACTCCGTCTCTTCCATCACGACCAGTATATCCGTCACTGGACAAAATTTCAACCTGCGTATAGAGAATTTGAACGTGGAAATAAAATCAGCAGTAACAGAGGTTACTTTTGCGTTAAGGGCTGTAACGGTATCTCTAAGAGACTGCACGTTGTCATCGTTGGTCGTTTCGGCCGACACTAAAACTGCACACAAACAAAGGCAGCTCGTTGTGATAGAAACTCCGATCTCCATTCTGAGTTGTGACTATGGTATCTGGAACGAATGTACTGAACTTTGATTGATCGAGTCTTCTCTTATATAGGCAACTGTAAGTACGGAACGAGGAAGTTCCGTGATTTATGGTAGCAAACGTGTTTTCGTTGCGGGATCTTTTGTTAGTTGAAGAGCCAGAGAGAAGACGGACGTGCGTCTTAGGATTGATTACAGTTGAAATAGAGTAAATAAATAAATAGATAAATAGATAGATAAATAAATAACGAGAGCCGTTTACCGTGAGTTGATAGCTCGTTGATTTGTCGTTGCACGAGAGTATGAATACATCCTATTGAGATTGGGATAAATCTCTTTTGCGTCCTAAAAGATGGTTGTTTGCGCCTCTCCTCAGTCAGAAATTTTGTATCATGCACTAGAAGTCTGAACGTAAGTCTAGAAATGATGCAAGAGGAATCAATTAAATCATAGGGCTTCAGATCTACTGCCAAGGGAAGTTCCGGGCTTGTGATTATCCGGGCTATGCAAGACATTTTTCGTTTCTTCTAATCGTGCTTCTAACCGCTTCTAACCGAAGTGCACCGTCCCGGCGTTTTATACAAGTCAACGTCTGTCAGGAATGTGGCCAAGTAAGGTCTGCAGCGATTTCCTTAGACCTACCGAAATCAGCAAACGTCACGCGCGTTCCTCCCCCCATGTAGATGACAGTTTGATCTCTTAAAATTCGTACATATAGATGCATTAGAATGTAGTTAAATGATGAACTGAACAAAAGTACGCATAGAGAGCTGTATAAGCTTCCTGTTCTTATATTGTGCACACGGCACAAGTAAGTTCTGCATTGTGGACGTAAGGACCGCACTTTAGGTGACCACCACACCGTCCATCCACAAAATAGAGTAGAGCGCCGTCGTTATCGCCCCGTGTTCCTGGCACAGATTCAGCGTCTTTATCGACGCAGAGGAAATCACGCGAGTGTTTATGGGCATAATGTTCTGTCATCAGATATCCATCATATTCTTTTCTCCAACCAGATGGGCAAACATTTCTAGCCGGTATATGAAGTAGGGAACTCTTTCGTTTGACGCGGCAAACTGCGCACGGTACGTCGTCCTCTGGGAAAGCTCTTGGGCTAAAGGGATTCCATTGCCGCGTCTCATATTCTGCATTGTACATGTAAGCAACATTTTGACTTCCAGTGAAATATTTGTTATAGATAGGGTCGTCAGGCAAACACTGCATGCTTGTTCCACCTCCTGAATGAGAATAGTGCTCTCCACCAGCCCTTCCACGATAGACGAGCTCAGCTCCATGGCTGCATGACGTTCTGCCCCACCGTGTATAGGTCACTGAGAGGGCATCCAAAAGAGAAGAATCTATATATCACATTGTTATGTGCCGTCAGCCAAGTTTAAATTAGGGACCGAACCTGCTCTCCTAGTGTCTCCTTTTTCACCCTTTATTCCTTGTAATCCTTTAGTTCCAGGTGCTCCTTGAGGACCGGGAACACCCTGGGAACCCTTTTCTCCTTTAAATCCATCGCGTCCGTCTTTCCCGGGTGGTCCTGTGACATAGTACTATTGGTAGAACTAGCGACGTTTCTTTATGTGTTATTTTACCTTCAATTCCATCTCTTCCATCGCGACCAGGTTGATTTTTAAATCCATTAGTAGTTAGAATGTCTACCTGGGTAAGTTAATTAAAGTCAAGTTAGTTAACGTTAGGACTAATCTTCTGGGCCCATACTTTGGCTTTGAGATCTGTGACGGCATCTCGAAGAGACGTTGTGTTGTCATTGATAGTTGCAGCAGATACTAACGCTGCACCCAAGCAGAAGCAGCTTATGAGGAACACACGAGAAGCGCCAGTCTTCATCTTGCTTAAAGTGCCTTGGACAAGTGGAGGAAAAGTCTGATTTGGAGCGCTTGAGTTGTCTCTTATATAGAGCGACTATGATTCATAACTCGCGGAGTAAGTGGGAGACGTTAAAGCCGGAGTCTGTAGCAAGAAACGGATTGTCGCGTCGCCGCTTCTTATGTAATCCAATTACTCAGTTGAAAGAGGGAGTAGAAAGAGTGGGAGTAGTGTGGGGGTTTGTCTGTAGTTGACGGTGTAGCCATTCCGTAATTTACAGTTACATAACGGTTTTCTTGTTACGCAGCCCTTAGCATTGTACGGGTATCATGGGTAGACCGACCGCGGGACCTTTGCGAACAAACAATTGTGCATTTTATGTATTTTACCTCTCATCTTCGTTTTGAAATAGGAGAATCAAGGCAGTTAGTTACACAGTACATACCTTCAAACAAGATTGTGATCTGCACTATCACTCTTGGATTGTGCTGAGGTGGCATTGTGGGGATACCACCAATTCAAGTAAGACTAAAGAGTCCCGCTGTTTCAGTATTTTTTGCATGCACTGAACCAAATGTAGTTTTTAGCTAGACAGCTCTGATTATGAACCTTTAGTTAGTGGTGAAACCGCTTAGTCAGACAGAGATCCCCCACCGAATGTCAGGCAAATTTCTAACGCTTATTTAGAGAATGACGAGTGCGTAGGTAAGTCAAGTTTTGTTTTTAATATTACGTGAAAGATGTGTAGAAAGCTTACTGTCAATTTCTATAAATTTTTCTAATTCTTTTTGAGTAAAAATCACTTTTGTAGAATCATCACTCAAGAGTTGTCGTAGAGCAGTTTGGATGCGTGTGCATTCAAATTGCTTGAATAGAGACAACGGATTCGACGCAACTGAGAGAGCGCCGCCTGGTTGGATGCAATCGCGCGTAGGACCAAATTTGGTCATTCTTAGCGCGCACTCCGCGTCTTCCACACGAGGAACGAATCGGCCGAACAACTGCGTTTCCTCGCTTATTTCTTGAAGAATTCGCTCAGAAACCGATAAAAGGTATCGTAGAAATAGATGGTAGTCGATCCCGCTATCGGATAGTAGGATTTTCTGCCGCAAAAACGGTTTTTATCACCAAGGGGGAATGGGAGGTAGGTAGGACCTGGCAATGATTGTCCCAGCCCTCCATATCCTCGCAATCCGCTATTGCTCGCTTTACCTTTTAAAAACACGTAAAGCAACACGTGACTGAGAAGAAGCAAGCATTACCTGTTTCAAATCTGATCTAAGTTTTTCCAACATGATGTCTAAATTGCATGCATTTCCCCAATTGTGATTAATAGACATAGTGTCCTCCTAATGTAAGAGAAGTTCCTGCACGAGAACTCTAATAAATACTTTTATGGGTTTACCACGTTCTCAACTTGATGATGCCATCCGCTAATAAGACTCCCTATGTCACGTTTATCCACGTTTAAACTTTATTTGAATTACCTTGGGATAAATATTATTTCTCCGCTATTTTGAATTATGTCAATTGGCTTGCTCGCTTTGTGAGCGTTCGGATATCTTGTAGAGTCACTAACGGCGTCGCTAGTGACGTCAAACGGCAAATTTCCAAAAGTATCTCTAAGATAGTCTTCCTCTCCTGGAGGATAAATAATCCAACGTTTTGCCCCGCACACATTAGCAGACCAACTATAAGATCTTAGAACAGGGGACGTTATAATAATGAATTAGTTTAGTGATATGTACAAGAACCTATAAACGTCAGCGTGGAATGGGGTCCTATAAAATTTCAAATTAATTAAATCTGGTTTTTTATATAAGCTGGTTGAGGATTACCATGTGCCCTTTGGTCCCATGTAAACAAATCTAAAGTCATCCTTTTCGTACTTTTCCCAAAATTCGTTCATCCAATCATCAATAAAGTGGGGCGGGGTTTCATAGGCGCCGTAATCCGGATAATTTCTAAACCCTTGATCGCTTAGCGTGTGCTAACTTACAGTAGCTGTGGTTTTTTACCGAGAAAAGTGCCAGTCTTTGAGATAGAGAGGCTTATCTTTCCACTGAGATAAGTATTCTCTTAGGGAAATCTCCACTTTGGGGTGGGACCCGAATTTTTCCTTGCTGCAGTCCGCTACGGGAACGATGCAATCTCCTGCACGAATCGTTCCCGTTTTGGCATCGCATATCATTAATGAGATATTACCGAAGTTTTGCAGCAGGAACTCTAAATTCGGTTTTCCATATTTGACCCATTCTCTTCTCGCCTTCCAGCCAGCCGTGATCTCCGATCCGATGAGACACGGTTTGTTAGGAAGGAGAAACGAGGCGAAGAACGTTTGAGAGCTCAATTGGCCGCTGACGCGTTCCATGAGCGAGATCGCGCTGTTATTAGGCTCTAGTGTTCTCCTATCGCGCTCAGACGCAGCAGGAGACACGAAACGTAAGCAGGGAAACGTAAAGTCTAGCCTACCTAGCGCGCGTTTCGATGCAGAGCAGAGCAGATCAGCGAAGCTATCGTTCGCTGCCTTCGACGGGAGCCTTCTTTTCTGAGCAGACGTGTTTGAATGGAAGCGTCACAGGTAATTTCATCCAATCTAACCGGTAAATTGCGATAACGCTAACCTACTCGCAGGTGACTCAGAAGGTTGCAATGTACGGAGAGGCGCGTCCGAGAGTACCGCGGCGCGCCGGTTTGAGGGGGCCCGTCAGGACGACGTGGAAGGACAGAAAAGCGGCGGCCTTAATTGTAGTTCTTTTGAGATGACAGTTTTTTTACTACGAATACGGTAGTAGTGGCGACACGGACAGGGTCCTGAGCATATGACCCTTCATTAGATTTGAAACTGCTCCGGGGACCTTCTGTAAAAGGTCGTGTGTGTGCACGAGAAATAGGCGCGTCGCAAGCAGACAATAGCGTAGACATAGGCACTTTATAATTTTATTGAATAAAACCCGGAAGTAAACCGGAAACTTTAATAAAAATTGCAAATGGGTCTCCCTTCTTTTGCTGTCCACCTGCACAGACCGTGAGGGTCCGTACAGGCTTCGGTTGGGTGGGGGTCAACCTCACTACTCCCCCGTCGGAGTTAGAGCCTGTTTAGTCTCCCGGCTCGGACGCCTGGGACCGGCAGCGCTCGGATGTGAGTGCTACCGGCCTGATTCCAGGGGGACCGCTATTGTAACCCACCGCGTCTTGCCCAAGTGGGGTGGCAGTTTATCACTCATGCCACAGGAGTAGGGGTTGGGCTCCCCTGCGTTCAAGCCACTTTAACCTCTCTGGCTCAAGAGTTGGGCCGGTTTTATTTAGTCACCTCGGGGCTCGGAGGTGAATGTACCTACAAAACAAAAAAAACAGCATTTTTGCGGCACTTGTCCCTCACGATTCGCTCCGAGTGTTTAGGCAGAAAGAGCGTTGATCTCAGTCAGCCTGCAGCCGTTTCTTACCTTTATCAAAAGAATCGCACAGGAAACTTATGATATGGTATTATCTGTATACGAGACACGCCTCTCATACATCTACGCTGCCGGGGACTGCTGGTGGAGGACAGAGGTTGACCACGTGCCTACGCCACGTGCCACTAGTCGTCGGACAAAGCACGCGCAAATCTGAAATGTTCACCGTCCCTAATTAATTAAACTGATTCTAGTGCTTACTGCGCACCGTGAACGAAAGCCATGTCTGAAGAGAAGACCCATGCAAATCTGCCTGCTTTTCTATTGAGACCATCACTCTGATATTAATTAATTATTCACATTCACCGGTACCAATACAGAAGTGCTATTGCACAATCCAGTCCACATTTCTGCATAGTCTACGTTTCAAATGATTTCAAGCTTCAGGAGGCCTAGAATGGAATGAATTAAGAAAAATACGCAAAACGCCATTATTCAAAATTCAATTATTCAAGGATACTCTCCGCCTGGAACAAGCTACACACATAGAACAAATTCACGCGTGTACTCAAATTTCTGATTGAGATATATATTCCTTACCATCGCCACGTTATTTCCGTTGAGGAGAATCTGTTCTAATTTCGTGACTCTTCTACCCTCAGAAGTCGTTTCACTAAAGCATACAGGTTTATCAAAAAAAATATTTCTTAGAAAATACGACACCATACTATTCGACGACGTCTTCGAGTACCATGTCTAAGCAATTTGTTAAGGCTTTTATAGCACCGTTGACAGAAAAAAATGTGAAAGAAGGAAAGGATACTGACGAAATCGTCGAAGCCGAGAAGCGTGCCGTATAACTCCCTCTCCGACTTCATGATCACGTGAATGCGCGATCCAATGCACTTGTCAACAAGCTCTAAACACAGAACGCCGTCAGTGTATAGGAAAACGACGACAGGGACTCGCCTAGGGGAAGCAACTGCGACGCCATAGAAAACGTGCACACGGGACAGTAATTCGAGAGGGCTCCCGGATAACATCACATTACAAACGCAAGCGCACAACGATAAATATGAACGGAATCGCACATGAATTCTAGAGTTCCGAGTGAACCGTCGTGAATTCATTTCGCGTAATTTCGCCGTTTTTGTTCTTGTCGTACAGATTGAAAAACGTCTCTACGACCTGATCGACCATCTTGTTGTTCTTAGTAGTGGGCATCGCCTTTAGATTCACTGTATATTCCCGAAGCTAAACATCCTCACGCGATGAATAGGTAAAAACTAAAACTGCGATTCCTACCTCCGATTTCAATAAAATTCCGTCGTGATCCAAATCCATGAGCTTGAAGTTTTCAATAGTAAGAGGCGGTTTTCGTTCTTTTCCTCTCACAATCACTTCATCGACTTCGACCGTGTATTTCATCTCCGTTCCGACGGGAAAATGCTCGCTGTCAATTTCTTCCGTTGTCACGTCGATGTCGGCGACTTCGCCTTGACACATGCCAAGGAGAGCTTCATTCCACAGCTGGGCCATCTTTCCGGTGGCGAAACCGACGCGAAACTTCAACGCTTCTGTCACGACGAATCTAAACGAAAGGTCGATCATCAAAAAACGTTTTTGCTCTGGGTTTTTTTCCCTCACCGAGATTCGATGAGAGTTCCCTTGTCGTCGAATGCCTTGTAGAGAATCGATACGTCGTTGCCGCGCTCGACTTTCGTTAGGCAGTTCTCGCCGTTTTCGACGGTTTCGCGGCTGAAATCGAGAGCGCTGCCCAGGCGGACGAGGAGAAGGAGAGCGAACGTCGTGCAACTCCGCATTGCTTCCGTAAGATGTGCGCGCGCGCTATCTGCACCTGATGTACCTACGTGAGGAATAAAAACCAGGAATAAAAAATCTAGCCAAAGCCACTGTTTAAATAATTCAAACAATAATTCAAACACCTTGTATCTCTCTGAAAAAAGAAGTCGGTGATTTCTGAGTGCTTGAGCATGCGCGTTTACTTGTTCGAACGATCCACGATATGCCGAAAGAGAGACGACTACGACGCAAGAGGCATCTGCCTGGGGTTAAACCCATGGAGGAAGACAGCAAAGATGTACGAAATTCTGCAAATTTCGTCGGTGTTTTACCTCTTCGCGTCGGTGCAGGACGTTCCTCCGATTCCTGAAGAGATTCTTAGTAAGAAATCGTTTGTGGCATTTCCAGAAGCCCCAAAAGAAGGATCGGTCAGCAAGAAAGCAAAGCGAAAGCAGAGGAGAAAGAAGTGGCTAGAAAGTAACGCGCGTTATAAACATTTTGACGCATAATCGCAGGATTTCATAAATTACCCATTTGTAGAATTCGACACGTCCCATCTAGCGTCAACGAAGACGAAGAAGAAACCAAAAAAGTCAATAGTCAGCGATCTAGAAACAATCAAGTCAGCGATAATGGAAGTAGAAGAAGAAATGACAAAACACAGCAAGCCCACGAAAGAAGAACCTGCAAAGACAAAAACAAGAAAAGCAAGACACCGAATTTTGTAAGAAAAAATAATAATTATAGAAAATACTACGGTACCATTTAACACTTGCAGAGAAACGGAAAAGGACAAATTCAAGAGAGTTCTAGAACATGAGGCATACAAGAAAAATCCATTAGAAGCGATTTTGACTCACGTCCGACTTACAAATGCTAATTAGTGTATGTATGTATAATAATACAATGAATCACTAGAGCTCATCTTTTGCGTCATTGAGTTCTCCTTTCCAAGCTTTGGAGATTCGCTCCACCTTTGCCCAGTCGGTCACGTGCCACCAATCGTCGATGTATTTGGCTCGCTTGTTTTGGTGTTTGAGGTAGTAGGCGTGCTCCCAAACGTCGAGAACGAGAATCGGTTTCAAGTCGAACGCGAGAGGACTCATCTGATTGGGAAACGTGATTATCTGGAGAACGTTTGAAGGAGGAACTTCGCACAGCCACACGTAACCTTAGAAATTTCACAATTCAGAAACGCATAAAGAAGAGAGCTCTTTTTCCCCCCTTTCACCTGAGCCAAAGAAGTTGAGTGCCGTCTCGTTGAATTCCTTCTGGAGCAACTGAAAGTTTCCATAGCGACGATTGACTGCTTCCGATACGACTTCGATGGGCGTGCGCTTTGCTTTAGGATCACCGGAAGGCGACAAGGTAGCCCAGTACCAAGCATGATTAACAAATCTATAAGCAAATAATTCAGTGCAACGACAAACGTTTATCAATAGAATATTACCTACCCGCCTCCCTGATTTTGAAGATTTTCTCTAAAATCCATCGGTATGTCATTTATGTTTTTAATAATATCAATAATTGGCTGAGACGCAAGATCATTGCCTTCGTTCTAAATCGTCAAAAGTCCTTTATAAAAAAAATATCGAATTTTCTCTTATCTTTCGTACCGTTTCGCTCCATTGCTTCAGAACAGCATTCATTTTGTTTTTGTAGCCGGCGTGATGTCCTAGATAATGTGCTCGCATCGTTTTCTCGTCGATAAACGGCTCGAGCGAGTCGTAGGCGAAATCGAGCGGCGGGAGCTCGTACGCGGATCCGTCCTTCGGTTTTGCAATCTTGAGCAGCTGTTGAAGCTCCTCGGGAATGTCTACCGCGTCGATCGACGCGATAGACGCCCAAGCAACGAGCAAGAGAGTGACGAATTGCATGTGCTTCTTCGGACGTTAATATCAACCGATCTCTAGGGAGGGAGAAAAAGAATAACAAAAGAATCTACGTCTCACCGCTAAAAGGATTATATGGGAAACGCTGTAGGAAATTTATTTAAGAAGGCAAAAGTTTTGAAGCCACGTGAGCATTTGATCAATTTTGGCTATCGATTTGCTCAAGGTATTTCCTAAATCAGATAGTGAATGCCACTGATATTTTCTTCCTTTCTACACTAACAGACGGTGAAATTGTTGACTTGAGAGGAAATCCGTTCAATTTCCGGCTAACTGACGACATGCTCTACTGCGTTGAATATCGTTATATGCAGTTCCTCGAGGTACAAGACGATCGAGTCACACGATTCGCAAACAATTTTGCTATTGAGGTTCTTTCTGACGACATCTTTGATCTACTCGAAAATGACGCATGCTTGAGCAGAGTATCTATTCCGGTTTGACTCACTGGTGGGCTCATTTTTACGTGGTCAATTGGACTATCTTAGATTGATGCAAGTGAGGATGAGCCTGTGGCGTGTTTCTTTGCCACTCCTGACTATAAGAAAGCAGACAAAATTATGGTTCTTATACAATCGATGGATCCCAATTTAGCTGGCCAATGGGATCAGCAGTAATAGCAATATCCTTCAGGATAAAGTGCAGTTTAGAATTACTAAATTTAGATTAATTCTGTGCAAAGGACTTGCCTATGGCTCTCAGCTTCCTTTCATCTATAGAGCTCATAAGGTGCATTGAATAGACGATTAGAAATTGAAAAAAAAAACCTTTGTTGCTTCTAGAACGACTACGGGGTCATCGTTATGAATACGCATTTCAACGTAAACAGAGAGAAAAAGAAGAAGCCAATACCAATCAGAGTATCTCTTTCCTGAGCGTCACTTCTGAAAACAACTGAAATGAGTCTTAGGGTAGCGAAAATCCTTTGCAGCACTTACGATACGTCTATCAGAATTTCTTGGCCAATTGCAAAGCAAAGCAAATCGACATTATCGTTCATTCGAGCGGCTGGGAACCAACGGCCCATTGGGTTGGGTAGCCTAATTATAAGGCTGCTCGCTTTATTAACTGATTTTATTTTTAGCTGGCCGAGTTTCAGTCAGCTCGCAAAAGAGTGCGGAAAATTGTCTTTATCAACGTAACCGAGCCAGTGCAAATTCAACAAAACGAAAACGGGGCAAAAGAATTTAACGAATGGATAATCAAAGTTGAAAACTGTACAACTAGTATTGCTATTTGATTAAATGCTATTTTAGCATTCCTTGAACTGGATTCCATCGTATGAACCTCTGGGTTATCCGGTCAGATCCAGCACTACAAACGTTACGAGCCTGTCCGCGGGTAAGAATGATTTCCTGCTACTTTAATTCAAACGTTCACTGGGTCTCACTTGCAGCGACTATGAGAAAATCTGAAACTCTTTCTTCAGCTTATTTTAACATTTGGGGATTCTTTATGTCTTCATTGCACGTGGGCCCCTATCTGGACGACTGCCAGGCTATCATTGCCTCAACGATGCGACAAGCTATACTAGAGGAGGAGGATGACTAAATTAATGAACGGGCTGACAACCAATATGCGTAGGAGAACTGTAGGTGAAAAGTTACTTACCACCAGGCGTTTTTATTGAAATTGAAATGCCCTTTGAGTTCATATCACATCATACTTCCTTTCCCTTCTCAAGCGTTCTACACGTAGGAGCAATAAACAATGTTTTGCATTAATTCACAACTACACATTTTTATACCCCAGAAGAGACCTTAGAATGTCTTTACCTGCAACGCATATTAATTAACTATAACGTCTATAGATAATCCAGCATGTCATCAGAAACCGAAATTGCCAAGGGGAGGATCGAAGGTCTAACCAACCCCGGATGCGAATGAACGGACATATGTTCCTAATAAAAAAGTGTGGATTTAGGTCTTGTTCCTTTGACGTGATTCGGTTTTTCTCCATCAAATGAGCTATAGCTATAGTAGAAGCCTGTTTGTTAAGTGTCTGAAAAGAGACGGGTGTTTTCACATGGAATAGAAGCAACATCATCAGTGTTAGTCGTCAAATTAGGTCTGCGTCTTCTTCTTCTGCACCTATTCCAGACACTTTTATCTAACAGTGTGTACAGGATAGGATTGAGCAGAGCAGCCATAGAGACAGCATAGGCAGATGCTACGTTTGTGGCAACTTCACCTGGGCTCATCAGAGACGTTTTGTTCTCATACTGGAGCAAACAAAACAGTGACCAGACCACAACGAAAAGATTCAGAATACCATCAACAAAGACGATAGTCAGCAATTTAATTCCCACCAGAGATATCATCGACGAGGCTTCATATTTTTTGATGGCAAAGAAAATGACGGTATACGACATCAGAACTCCGGCGATAAGAACCGTCAATATTACGGCTGTAGTCAAATTTGTGGGTTGGTAATCTCTGTTCGGAATGAAAAAGTCCCAGCACGTTGACCAACTAATAACTCTGCTGCCGTTTTTTCCGCCGATAGTGTAGTCAACAAAGAACGAGAACGTAACGGCATAAGCAACGTTCATAATCCAAAAAGAGATGAGAAGACCTTTGACACCAGACATTGGATTCCGCTTACGCGTTCCACAGAGTCCAATGCTTTCTCTTACAGCCAGCAGAGCGACGCCTGCCATAATTAGAACGCTCTGAACGACGCTGAAATGATTGATAATGAACGACGTGACGCACAGACCTTTGGTGAGAGCGGTTGCATCTTGAAACCAAGTGCCCGCTACTTTCATAGCCGCAATGCTAGTTATTCTCGATAGAGCAAAGAGTCCGTCTGCTGTCGCCAGATTGATGATGAGAAGAGACCAGTGAGCGACACCACCTTGGCTACTACCCCTCTTTAGCCTCCAAGCAATAACCGCAACGTTGAGAATGATCCCCAACACGGACATTGCGCCGATCGAGTACTCTTTCCAGGGCAGTGTCGTTTGTGAATACTCAAAGCAAGACAGTGCCAATTGACTCGTGTTCTGCATAGAGCAGGCGGTCGACGGTGCCATCATGACTCTTAATTAATTTCTGCCTCTCCGTGAACCAGGTATTTATTATACACGCGTGCACACGGAAGTGAGTCACATGCTCATTTGCGTCTGCAACCTTTACTCCGTGTCCGTGTGTCCGTGCGTCGACGGCTTTTACTATCTATATGTATCGAAAGCTCGCGTGAACGGAAAGTGTACAGCGATGAAGTCTTACCTGCGTCTTTGGCTTGGCTTGTTTCGTGTCAAAAGTGCACTGTGTAGGGCCTACAAATGAGATCAACCACAAATGAGATCACTACGTCATGATGACGTAGTGATTCGTCACAGTGACATCACAAAGAAGAATGTTGTAAGTTCCTATAATAAGTAGTTGTAAGGAAGATTAGCCTATCTTTTTTGTCGTATCGCTCGGTCGATTGATCCAACCATACGTGGACGCAGCCGATCGTGCCTCCGATGTGTTTCGCGCACGCGCATGCGCACGACACGCCTGTCCTCACGCGTTCTGACTCCGCACGTCCTGTTTCTCTCCTTAGCGCTAGCAAACTGTCGCCATGCGTGCATACAGTGCTGCCGTCTTCGTTTTTCTGGCTTTCTCCAGTGTTGGGTTGAGTGTGGGAACAGGCCGCGACCTGCGTACAAGGAAATGCCGCGTTAGAAGGCCAATACTGACAACGTCTAATTCGTCCGAAAGCAATTCCTCGTCCGTGTTGTCAGGTCGGCCCCAACGTCGCGTCAAGATCACGACCGACACCGATTCGCATAGAAAGATTAGAAAACCGATTTCGCCTGTCTCTAGTAGTAGTAGTAGTGAGTCCATACCCGCGAGCAGTCAAAAGCGCCATGCCGGCAGAAGAGGTGTCGGAATATTTGAAAACGATATATACGACCAGCTTGTCCACTGCCTTTCCCACAAGAAAAGGCCGGTTCTGTCTCGCTCGTCTCCTACTTATAACAGAGACAAAATCGTGTACAACAATCTTCAAAGACGAAATTTGTCCTTACGTAGAATGTACTCACCGGTTGATGGCAAAAAGATACTTTGTCTCCTTTCTGTAAATGCCAGAGGTGAAGAGCAAATTGCCTTGCGGCAGTCATGTGTGAAAAGAGTCATTCGTCACTTTTACAAGTTGTCCAAGGGTGAGGGCTCGCGTAAATTATTTCGCAGAATATCATCTCATTATGGAGGTATATCTGAGCCTCAAATCCAACAGTGGCTCAACAATCAACCCGAGCATCGACTTGTGGCGCCAACTTTTAAAAGCAAGGCACCATTGAAAACTGTGCGCTCATCGACGGTGCACAACCATAATCAAATAGACTTAGTTGACTTTTCTTCGAGACCAACAAGAGGAAGTAATGGCATACTGTACAAGTACGTTCTTGGTATTTTAGATGTCTGCAGTCGATTTTTAGTGCTCCGTGCTCTTGAAAACAAAGAGGCGAAGACTGTAGCAAGAGAACTTCGCGCAGTTTATGGAATATTGGGATATCCTCAAATTGTTCAGTGTGACCGGGGTAAAGAGTTTATGGGCGAAGTTACAGAGCTTCTGCAAAAACGGCGCGTTCAGATTCGAAGGTCGTCACCGTACCATCCACAATCGCAAGGAAAGATAGAACGATCTAATCGTACGTGGAAGACTAAACTTCAAGTTGACATTCGATCGGACTCAGAAACGATATCTTGGGCGGATCAGCTTGAGGAATACCAGTATCTATATAACAGCGGCGTACACCGAAGTCTTGGTAAATACTGTCCATATGAGGTATTCTACGGCCGAAAACCGGTTATGCCCTTTGCGCCCACTTCTTCAAACAGCAACGACAGCCATTCAGAGGGCGGAAGTGATAGCGACTCAGAGGGTAATAGCCAATCAGGGGACGTCTTTCCGGCTGAAAGTTGTCTGGGCTCTGAAACAAACACAAGTAGTGGTGACAGTAACACTTCACACACTTTCTCCTACTAATCCCAACGGGAAAAGGTGAGCAAATAAAAAGTGAAGAATTACTTGTACAACGACTCCTGCATTGCAGATATGTAGCCGTACTCATGACGCTTGTTCATGAAGGCGAATGCCACTTTGTCGCTCTTTTTCGATTCCACGACAACAACTGGATAAAATATGATGGTATGAAAGATCCTACGTGCAAAGAATTGGACCTGTCCTCAGTGAATCGAGATGTCGCGTGGCTAGTCTACGTAGACATGGAATACATGAAGGAAAATATGAAGTCTCTCAAACGCGAGATGGACCAGTTGCTTGACACAATGCCAGGAAAATACTGGACGGAGACGCCCCATCGGAATAAGAAGGATTGACGTGGAATTTTCATTAAAGCGTTGCAGTCTTCTTGGCTCTGCTGTAAGGCTACTTTACTCCCTTTCTTTTGATCTGCCCGTTGGCGATCTGCCCGTTGGCGAAGTCCCGCAGTTGCATGTCTATGCTTTAGTGATAATAGCAAATTAAAGATACACCGCTTGTTTTGCGGTGACAAATGTTGGTGATGGGCAATAACACGCACCTGTTCAACATGAACTTCAAATACCCTAATGATCTCATTTGTGGTTGATCACCCACAAATGAGATCACACGCTTTTAGCACTTTCGACGTACTGCTAACTTGCGGCAATCAAACTTAATCACAATTTGTGCTGATCTCATTTGTGGTTGATCACCCACAAATGAGATCACACGCTTTTAGCACTTTCGACGTACTGCTAACTTGCGGCAATCAAACTTAATCACAATTTGTGCTGATCTCATTTGTGGTTGATCACCCACAAATGAGATCACACGCTTTTAGCACTTTCGACGTACTGCTAACTTGCGGCAATCAAACTTAATCACAATTTGTGATGATCTCATTTGTGGTTGATCACCCACAAATGAGATCAGACGCGTTTTCTGTTGCGCTCCGCTGAAAGGATGGAATCCTACTACATCTGAAACGTATTTCACCTCTCTGGCATGGAATAGCATCATGGAGGTCGTGATGTCACTGTGACGAATCACTACGTCATCATGACGTAGTGATCTCATTTGTGGTTGATCTCATTTGTAGGCCCTACACACTGTGAGACACCAGAGGACAATGAAAAGCTAACGTAGTCTATCTGGACGACTGCCAAGGCTATCATTGCCTCAACGACGCGACAGGCTATAATGAACCGAAAATTGCCAAGCGTTGGCTCCGAAAGTATTCCATTAGCTTTTCACAACCGGGAACTAATCAACAGCAGACGGCACGTGCATCACGTTTCTACAATAAAAATGTACTGATTTAGATCTTATTTCTTCAACGTGATTGATTCGGTTTTTGTTCATCAAATGAGTAGTGTTTGAAAAGAGACGGGTGTTTTCACATGGAATAGAAGCAACATCATTGGTGCTTAGGTTTGCGTCTTCTTCTTCTGCACCTATTTCAGACGCTTTTGTCTAACAGTGTGTACATGACTGGATTGAGCAGAAAAACCACAGAGACAGCATAGTCAGATACTACGTTCGTGACAATTTCAGCTTGGCTCATCAGAGAAATTTTGTTCTCATTCCTGAGCAGGCAAAACAGTGTCCAGACCAAAATCATAGGAATCAGAATACCATCAACAAAGACGATAGTCAGCAATTTAATTAATTCCCACCAGAGATACCGTTGATGAGACATTATACTTTTTGATGGCAAAGAAAATGACAATATACGACATCAGAACTCCGGTGATAAGAACTGTCAATATTACCGCTGTAATCAAATTTGTGGCTTGGCAACCTCTGTCCGGAACGAAAAAGTCCCAGCACGTCGACCAACTAATAACTCTGTAGTAGTCACAACAAAGAACGAGAACGTAACAGCATAAGCAACGCTCATAATCCAAAAAGAGATGAGAAGACCTTTGACACCAGACATTGGATTCCGCTTGCGCGTTCCACAGAGTCCAATGCTTTCTCTCACG
Source organism: Oscarella lobularis (assembly GCF_947507565.1). NCBI lineage: Eukaryota > Metazoa > Porifera > Homoscleromorpha > Homosclerophorida > Oscarellidae > Oscarella > Oscarella lobularis. The sequence goes on from NC_089182.1 coordinate 1,167,651, forward strand.
GCCAGCAGAGCGACGCCCATCATAATTAGAACGCTCTGAACGACGCTTGAAATGATTGATAATGAACTACGTGACGCACAAACCTTTGGTGAGAGCGGTCACATCTTGAAACCAAGTGCCAGCTACTTTCATAGCCACAAGATTAGTTACTCTCGATAGAGCGAAGAGTCCGTCTGCTGTCGCTAGATTGATGACGAGAAGAGACCAGTGGGCGACACTACCTTGGCTGCTACACCTCTTCAGTCTCCAAGCAATAACCGCAACGTTGAGAATGATCTCCAACATAGACATTGTGCCGATCGTGTATTCTTTCCAGGGCAGTGTCGTTTGTGAACACTCAAAGCAAGACAGTGTCAATTGACTCGTGCTTTGCATGGAGCAGTTTGTCGACGGTTCCATCTTTCTGCCTCTCCGGATAATCTCAGCTGCACTGGCCGTGATGTGAAAAGTCGTAAAGTATTATGCACGTATGCTCATTGGAGAGTCGCATGCTCATTGGTGCGTTTGCTTCCATATCCGTGTCTACAGTACAGCTTTTACTATCGAGATCCGCGTGAACGGAAAGTTTCGTGAGTACAAAGTGATAAAGTCCTACCTGCGGCTTTCGTTCGTTTTTTCCGTGTCAAAAGTGCACCAGAGGACAATGAAACCGACGTGTAGATAGGCCTACACTGTAGGCGTAGGTAGGCCTACTGGGAACCGATTTCGGTGTACGATAGATAGATAGATAGATATAGGAGAAAGTCTTTTGATGAATCGACGGCTTCGACGCTGCCCAGCGCGAGCTCCCAGCGCAGAAACGAAGCGCGGAAAAGGCTCACTCACGGCTAGAGTCATGGTGTAGGTGAAGTCTAATTTCTTGGCCAAGGCGTTCGTCAGTTCAACGATCAAGCCGGTGAGATTGTTTTCTGTGTCTTCTCCCCTTGGAAATGTGTTGTTGGGATCGTACATCAAAAACGGCCACTCCTACAGTAGGACAAAGTTCACTGCGCATTGCCTTATATTTTTACCTTCGTGACACGAAAGTGTAGTTGTGACGGGTTATCGTTGCTACGCGCCGCTGGAGAACAAGGGACAGCTCATCTTGGTCGCCTTTCTGTCGCTTGGTCTTCTTTTTGGACGACTGTGTGTTCGTGTGACAAGGTCACTTGACTGTCGCGAGCAAATCCAATCTGCAAACATAAGGCTCTCTAATGATGTCAAGGCGAACGAACAGGTTAAACCTTTTGAAACGCCCGCAACCGAAATTTCAGAATGTAACAAAATTTCAGAATGTCATAAGCTGCTTGAAACCTTACCTTATTAACTGACAGTCTACTTGGCTAATAACAAAGGAGCTCAAAAAATTCAAAATAGGCTCACATTGCGATCGACAAAAGCTTTGGTTTCCTTTTCTGTATTAGACACAAGAAAGTCCATTATAGTGTGAAGTGATAAGACCTTTTCTTAGAAAAAAATCTAAATTGAATATTTTTCTTGATAACACTTTCCTACCAGTTGATCTTCTCTCGATAAAAACAACTGATGTCGGATAGACGAGAGCAGCCGCACATTTGCTCAATTCGCGCTCTGAGTCGTTTTACAATGTCTTGGTCGTGCTGATGGTGAGACTTTCTCAATCCCAATACGTTCGCCTCAGTATCTATAGGCCAGTCTGGCATGTCAAACGTCATCTGTAACGCATCAAAATTACAAGACAATAAAGTAGTCCGAAAAGTTGCCTTTTGGGTTGTGTCTTCGTTCATAAGAAAGCTAAAATTCGTGGTTTGATAAGTACGGTGAAAAATCTGCAAGGAAATTTAACCGAAGAAATCCTAGTATTATTCACTGGCTTTGCCTTCAGAAAAAAATTGTAGCAAGATACTGTTGTGCATATTACAAAAGCCGCGTCGTGATTAGTGACAATAAGGTCAGCTAGTCTATCCAGTTGATCATCAGGCATCAACCGTGTTGCCGGGACAACAAGATCAACAGACGAATTTTCGTCAAACTTAAATCCTACACCAATACTAAGGGTTACAGTTTTGCACCCATATGGATTATCACCGTCACTCCTATCTCCAATCACAGCCATAGATGTCCATCTCAGTTTCTCAGCCAATGCGGAGAACGTCTGAGCGGCAGCTGCGTGAGAGTGATCTGTAAGGCTAATGTGCACTGGCTCATTTTTGAACCAAACGGAAATGACTGGTGGTTGTAGTAACACCTCCTCTGCATAGAATCAATCTCTAGTAGTGGTGAAGCATTCGCCCAGTCCCATACCTGCATCCACAAGACAATCCACGATTCGATACGACTTGCAGATTCCAGGGTAACGAAGATGTGGATGGAGCATAATTGCAGCAAAATCAATCAGCGATGAATTGACGAGCAATTTCTCAATCGATTTGCAGAGAGCTAAAGAAAAAATGTCATCAAAGGACGGTAACGTGTGTGCAAAGCCTCTCGCCGACAACTGTAATGTCTGCGTCAACCAGTACCAGCAAAACAAAACCCCGAGCAGCGTTTGCAATCGTCAGTGAATCGCCTACGTACCCACAGAAACTGGCGGACACAAGTGATCGCCTACATCGACAGCGATCAAAGCGAAAAGATACAGCAGCCGCGCGCGGGCCGCTGCGTGGCGCATCGTGCACGAAGCCTAAAGAGGTCGTTTAGCTGTCTTGCACCATTGAGCATCTAATAAAACGTTACCAAACTCTAACTTCGACCGACAGAGGCCGAAGAGCTGCGAATAGACCCTGGCAGAGACCCTGGCAGAAAAGAGACAGGCAGAGACCTCCAGAGTGAGACACTTAGCGCGCTCTCCCACGCACGCACGAGATAAAGCATATGTAAATTTTCGGAGCTTTATTGACGGACGACGTGCATACAGACAAGAAAAAACATATCAAGAATTGCAGGCATATGTAGTCTATCATCGTGTCATTCAAAAAGAAATTCACCGCTTAAACTCAATAAATAGAGGCCGGAGGAGATATAGAGCATGCCTTGGCCTGGGGTTCACTGCAGTAGCCCCAAGAGGTGACAAGATGACCTGACGTGATAGCTGTTGCGCACCAATAAAAGTTGGTTGTATCTTCTTTCGTACAATTAGTGTACACTTGACCCTTGTGCGTAAACGGAAAGACGCATGGCCATCCATCGTATGTCAGACACTGCGTTGATCCGGTGCTGGAAGCACTCGGAGTGGCGGAGGTATCATCACACTGGCATATACCATAGTCTATGTCGGGATTGTCGCCGGTTGCACACCACGGAGTCCCACCAAAGTCGACAGTCGTGCATTCATCATACGTGATTCCATTATACACAAACGGAAATCTGCACGGTATTCCAGACGTAGTTGTCGTACATCGTCTGGCCATCTGGGCGTTGCTTGGTGCAGCAGGAGATGGTGTTGAGACCCGACCCGAGCATGCCTCGGACTGAGGTTCACTGCAGTAGCCCCAAGAGGTGACAAGAGGACCTGACATAGCTGTTGCGCACCAAAAAAAGTTGGTTGTATCATCTTCTCTTGTACAATTAGTGTACACTTGACCCTTGTGCGTAAACGGAAAGACGCATGGCGATCCATCGTATGTCAGACACTGCGTTGATCCCGTGCTGGAAGCACTCGGAGTGTCTATGGTGGAGGTATCATCACACTGACATACATCATAGTCTATGTTAGGATTGTCGCCGGTTGCACACCACAGAGTGTCACCAAAGTCGACGGTCGTGCATTCATGATATGTGATTCCGTTATACTCGAACGGGAACCTGCACGGTATTCCAGATTCAGTTGTCATACATCGTCTGGCCATCTGGGCGTTGACTGTACTGAAATTGGTTCCATTGGTGGGTGCAGCAGGACGTGACGTCGAGTCCTGACGCAAACATGTGGGACAGTAGTGCCAAGAGGTCATGGTGAGATCTGATCCAGTCAAAGTTGCACACCAAGCATTCTCGGGAGAATCTTCTGTTGTGCAAGTAGTGTAGCGTTGACCTTTGTATATGAACGGGAATTTGCACGGTAATCCGGCGTACGTCGGACATAGCGGTGGCCTGGTGGTCGGGGCGCCCAGTACAAATACACACAGAGGCACACAAATAAAAACAATAAAACTGACGAAATGGTGGAGCATCTTCTCAACAGTGCTTGACAATTCCAAATGACTTGGGCCGAAGACTGTGGCTGCATTTCTAGTTTATTAGGAAGCGAGGTCGGGAAGTCAAAGACGCGCTACTGCATCATTAGTGACGTCAATGAAGTTTCCGGACGTTTAGACAAGCCACGCAACAGAGGGAGGACGTGGAAGCTAAACCAGACAGCTTTTGCTATTCAGTACACGACCAATAATAGATCGGAAGCGACCCACGCGATTCCGCGTTGCTCTGCTTGTTGCGCGTACCTCGGTTAGCAGAAGGACGTCACTGGTAAACCGCGATTGATTCTATTGTCCGCCTAGATGTATACGTTACCACCAGGCTCCGAGACACTTCGTGCGCTCTTGCACGGTATATCCAGTAGTTCTTCGAGGATTTTATTGACAGACAACACATGGAACGGTTGCACAAAGAAAAGAAAAGAATCGCAGGCACGTCATGGTATATAATCGTGTTACTCAGAGACGAATTAAGTCCTGACGCGAACATGCTTCGGCCTGGGGTTCACTGCAGTAGCACCAAGAGGTGACAACAAGATTTAATGTAGCTGTTGCACACCAAGGTAAATTGGAGAATCCATTGTGTTCTCTCGTGCAATTAGTGTACAGGTGGTCCTTGTACGTAAACGGAAAGACGCATGGCAATCCACTGAATGTCGGACACTGCTTTGATTTGGTGGTGATGGTGGGGCTGATACCTCCAGCGTTTCCGCTTCCAGGCTTTTTAGCACCCCCATCGCTCCCAGAACCCTCAGCACTCCCAGAACTTTCAGCACCCTCAGCGCTGCCAGCGCTCCCAGAACCCTCAGCGCTCTCAGCACTCCCAGAACTTTCTGCATTCTCAGCGCTTCCAGCACTTCCAGCACTAAAATTGCTTCCATTGGTGGGTGCAACAGGAGGTGGTGTTGAGTCTTCGTGCGAACACGCCTCGGCCTGGGGAGTAATGCAATAGTTCCAAGAGGTGATGGTGAGATCAGCTTCAGTCACCGTTGCGCACCAAGCATAATTGGGAGACTCTACTTGTGTGCAAGTAGTGTACCATTGACCAAGGTACGTAAACGGAAAGACGCATGGTAATCCACCGTATGTCGGACACTGATCGGTGGTATTGATACCTCCAGCACTTTCGCTCCCAGGCCTTCTAGTGGTGCCAGCACTTCCAGGATTTCCAGCCCTAAAATTGCTTCCATTGGTGGGTGCAGCAGGAGGTGGCGTCGAGTCCTGAAGCGAACATGCCTCGGCCAGGGGATTAATGCAGTTGTCCCAAGAGGTGAAGGTGAGATCTGCTGCAGTCCCAGTTGCACACCAAGCATGCCCGGAAGAATTTGCTTCTGTGCAAGTAGTGTACCGTTGACCAAGGTACGTAAACGGAAATACGCATGGCAATCCGCCGCGTGTCTGACATAGCGGTGGTGGCCTGGTGGTTGGAAAATTGCTTCCATTGGTGGGTACAACAGGAGGTGGCGTTGAGTCCTGGCGCGAACATGCCTCGGCCTGGGGATTAATGCAATAGTTCCAAGAGGTGATGGTGAGATCAGCTTCAGTCACCGTTGCGCACCAAGCATAATTGGGAGAATCTACTTGTGTGCAAGTAGTGTACCGTTGACCAAGGTACGTAAACGGAAAGACGCATGGCAATCCAGCGTATGTCGGACACTGCTGGGTGGTATTGATGCCTCCAGCACTTTCGCTCCCAGGCCTTCTAGTGGTGCCAGCACTTCCAGGATTTCCAGCCCTAAAACTGCTTCCATTGGTGGGTGCATCAGGAGGTGGCGTCGAGTCCTGAAGCGAACATGTGGGATTAATGCAGTAGTGCCAAGAGGTGACGGTGAGATCTGCTGTAGTCCCCGTTGCGCACCAAGCATAATTGGGAGAATCTTCTTCGGTGCAAGCAGTGTAGCGTTGACCTTTGTACGTAAACGGGAAACTGCACGGTGATCCGCCATATGTCTGACATAGCGGTGGCCTGGTGGTCGGGGCGCCCTGTACAAATGCACACAGCGGCACACAAATAAAAACAATAAAACTGACAGAATAGCAGAGCATCTTCTCAACAGAATGACGCAGGCCGAAGACTGTGACTGCATTTATAGTTTGTGAGGTCGGGAAGTCCTAGTGCCCTCGATGAGAGAACCGACATTTCCAGCGTTTAGATAAGCCCACGGAAGCTAAAGAGATTGTTTGTACTAGCTAGTAAATAATAGACCACAGGTACCTGTGACGTCTTTCTGCTAACCAAGGTACGCACAACACGCAAAGCAACAGCATAGATCGCTTCCGATCGTATTGCCTGGCTAGATTTAAACGTCACTTTGCACTGAAGCCACAGGACTAAGTAAACGAAGCGTCGAAGGGATTCCGTCTTGCGATTGGTTTGGCTGCTAATTGAAGAGATACGACGTCGTAGTAATCATTGAATGCCGATTATTATGCAACGAGGAAGCGTCACGGTAGGATGCGATGGATACTAACTAACAATGATTCTTTGACGCTATTGGCTGTCTCCGGCTTGGCTTGTCATGAATGCGGGAAGCCGCTTGGGTGTAACATCGATATTTCACGGACTGACTGAATAGGGATTCCTTTTGCTTCCGAGTCCGTTTGACCATGCAGAATAATACATATAGGTTAGCACGTACTGTAACCTCACCGCGGTGAAGTGAATCCGACGAGATGGCTCTTCAGTTGCCTCGCATGGCAGCGACGTTTTCCCATTGCCAGGACGTCCAAACATAACACTCCTAGTCAGACAAGCGACCGACGTCAACTCGCAATCGAGGCGACTTCGATTTAGCCAATTCCGTACGCAGATCGGCTACTGCTCTTTCCATGCTTCTCTCGTGCACCGGACTGTAGTAAACGCGACCGCTACGTACTCTTACCAGCGTGCGTTAGTGGTAAACCTGCATTGAGATCCGATCCGCCGCATCGAGATCTCGGCTGATTCATGCTCAAGTTGGTTTTACCGCATTTGTAGCAACTCTAAAGCAAATGCTTCGATGGGAGCTATAAACGACAAATACAATGATTTGACGTTTCCGAAGACTCTAGAAGGCTTCGGCTATAAATTCAACACAGGCACAGTAGATAGAATCATTGCCTTTTTATAGGATTTATGCATTTAGAGGGAAGAATCGAGGATATCGAAACGGGACAGCCTTTTCAGTTCGTCGTACGGGAAAACGATCAACAGTACAATCAAGCGAGATACGGAGCGTTAGGAAAAGTGCTTATAGAAATGAGCTTGCGATGCTTATTCACTTAGTGTACGGGTAGATTGTTGATGAAACAATATTTCGGCTACTGGAAAATGATTGTGGCCTCAAAAAAATTGACATTCCGGTCTGTGTCTGCCAACGTTCTCTAATTCAAATTTATCTTACGTGAATATTGTTAGTTTAATAAAGGCAGCTTCTTTTTTGCTTCGGAAGATTGCAGGACAAATGGGAAAAAACTTCTGGTTATAATACACGGGAGTGGGGTTGTTAGAGCAGGACAGTGGTCTCGCAGGTTACTATATATGATATGTTGTTATTAGAATCAAATACTTTTGCTAGATTAATAATCAACAACAGCCTTGATGAAGGTTCTCAGATTCCTTACATAAAGAAGGCTCTAGATGTATGTATATAAACTAAGCTAATACTGTTTAATTACTATTTCAGCTTGGGTATGCTGTTTTGGTCACCAATGGCAATCACAATGCTGTTGAAATCGATAGGAGGAGTAGCAGAGGAATCAGAGTACAGCAATTATTTCACAAATGTAAAATAATTGCAATTCTTATTAAAATCAAAGGGGTCTTCTACTCCTGAGAAACACATGGAATATGTGTGGCGTCACTTTCTTTCCCAATGCCCCGCTAAATTTATTGATGTCATTGCTCACAGTTATGGGGGTGTAGTGACCGTATCCTGGGTAACATATTTTTCTAACGATAAGTTCTTACCTGATGATATTTGTGCACAGTTGTCTCAACATGAAATTGCCCGAGAAAAAGTTCGAAAAATTGCGTTCACAGATTCCGTTCATAGTATCAGTTTGGAAATGGCTGATGAAAAAACTCAAACTTGGTTTGAGCAGGTAGGTAGCAGCGATGAATTGCATTGAAGTGTAGTAAACTGCTCGTATTGATTAGCATGCCATTAATTGGGTGTCATCAAATGAGTATGTTGGAAAATTTGTTCGAAAATACCGAGGAGACGTCTATTGCGTTTCAGCAGGTTCCTTGGGGCAGCATCTTATTTTGAAAAAATAATTGCTTGTCTAACAGGCACTATTACTCACGCTGAGACGCCATGGAAATCGTTTGCACAGATTTTTGAATTTTTTGAAAGTGGAGAGAGAATTGTCGACTTCGTTAGTGGCCTACAAAAAGATGAAAAGAAAAGGACGACAATGGGGGGAAAAGAAGCGGAGGGGGGTATTAATGTTAGAGAATCATGACATACTTAAAAAATTGAGTACTAGTCTTTAAATACATACTTTTTTGACTTTCAATGTACACTGATGAAAAAATGTCATCTCGCGACTATTAGCGTGCGTTAGTGGTAACAAAAACAGCACTGTAAAAATTGGTTTTACCGCTTTGTGTGTCTTCGTAGCAAGTTTTGCTTTTATGTCTTCGAAGCCAGCAGACGCAGATGCTTTGATGGGAACTACAAACGAGAAATGCGATGATTTGACATTTCCGACGACTCTAGAAGGCTTTGGCTACACATTCAACACAGGTACACTACAGCAACAGCACCATTTCCGATCTACCAGCAACCCAGTACGCACCTAGAGGGAAGAATCGAAGATATCGAAACCGGAAAGCCTTTTCAGTTCGTCGTACGGGAAGACGATCGACAATTCAATCAAGCGAGATACGAAGCGTTGGGAAAAGTGATTAATAGCTATATACTAGATAATGATGGCTTTTCGTGAGCCATCATGGGATCCCCGAACACCCCCAGCACATTCTTATTACTCTAATTTTTGTAAATCATTTTTGCATAATTCGCATCGCACTGCCTAACCACGTGAGTTGGCGTGCTTTATTTTCCGCAAAAGCCTACAATTTGGCCTCTTATGTACGCGTGACGCAGAGCTATGCCTCTCCTAACGCTAACCTCTGCCCCTTTGGGTGATCGTGTCGCGAGGCCCATTATCAGCTCGCAGTTGGGTTTGCGTGCTGCGAGCTGCGCTCGCAGCACGACAAACCCAACGTGCTCCTTTACTGCGTTCCCTTTATGAACGTTACTAATAAAGCTCATTGCTATGTGCCCGTTATGTTTAATAGTATTTATCCTCGATAATGTAGGCTGTATAATATGCCTACTCCTTCCTGAAAAGTTTTAAACACAATCCGGGGTTCCTATAAACTGTGACGTCACCTTTTTATGTACATTTTGTTCAAAATACGGGAGAGTATGACATCACAATGAATGTGATGTCATAAAGGCACATGTGTGCGTGATTGGCCCAAGTGCGATTGTGACGTCAGGGTTACCGACAGACACACACTTTGGTTTTTGGGCGATCACGTTTGAGAGACCCTCCCACCAGGGCGCGCGCGGGCTTTGCCCGCGCGCGCCCTGGTGTTCGGGGAATTAACTTGCGATGCTTATTCAATTTTATTGTGCGAGTAGGTTGTCGATGAAACAATATTTCAGCTACTGGAAACTGATTGTGGCCTCAGAAAAATCGAGATTCCGGTCTGTATCTGCCAACAGTCTCTAATTCAAATTTATCTTACGGGAATGCTGTTAGTTTGATAAAGACGAAGAGGAGCCCGGTAGCTTCTTTTTTGCTTCGGAGGACTGTACGGAAAATAAGGAAAAACTCCTGGTGATAATACATGGGAGTGGGGTTGTTAGAGCAGGACAGTGGTCTCGCAGGTTATTATGAAATCTTGTTAAATACTTAAGTAATCAGAATCAACTCCCTTTTTTGGTAGATTAATAATCAACAACAATCTTGAGCAAGGCTCTCAGATTCCTTACATAAAGAAGGCTCAAGAGGTATGTATATGAAAGAAGCTAATACTGTCCATGCTATTCAAAGTAATTTAGCTTGGGTATGCTGTTTTGGTCACCAATGGCAACCACAACGCCGTTGAAATCGATAGGTGGACAAGAAGAAGAATCAGAGTACATAGCAGTGGTATTTCACAAATGTAAAATAATTTTGATCTCATCAAAGGGGTCTTCTTCTCCTGAGGAACACATGGAATACGTGTGGCGTCACTTTCTTTCCAAATGCCCCGCCAAATTTATTGATGTCATGGCTCACAGTTATGGGGGCGTAGTGACCGTATCCTGGGTAACGCATCTCTAACCATTAAGTTCTTATCGTAAATATTTGTGCACAAGTTGTCTCAATATGAAAATGCTCGAGAAAAAGTTCGAAAAATTGCGTTCACAGATTCCGTTCACAGTATCAGCTTGGAAATAGCTGATGCAGAAACGCGGACTTGGTTTGAGCAGGTTGGTAGAAGGAAAGAATTTGGTGCATTGATGCAAACTGCTTGAATTGATTAGCGTGCTATTAATTGGGTGTCATCAAATGAGTATGTTGGAAAATTTGTTCGAAAATACCGAGGAGACATCTTTTGCGTTTCAGCAGGTGCCTTGGGGCAGCATCTTATTTTGAATAAATTATTGATTGTTTACAGGAACTATTACTCACGAGGAGACGTCATGGAAATCGTTTGCACAGATTTTTGCATTTTTTGAAAGCGCAGAGGGAGTCAGTGACGACGTCATTGCTAGCCTGCAAAAAGACGAGGAAAGTGAAGAAATGACATCTGAAGAAGACGAAGGAGAAGAACAAGAAGAAGAAAGAAAAGGCCAAGAAAAAGAGAAAGTGGACGAAGAAAAAGAGAAAGTGGACGAAGGTAATTAATTAATGTTATTACCTTATTTAATGCCATGACCAGTGAAGAGAGAATTGTAGACCTCGTTGATAGCCCGCAAAAAGACGAGAAGAACGAAGAGATGATACGTGACGAAGAAAAGGAAAAAGAAACAGAGAAAGATAACGATGAAAAGCAAGAAAACGACGCGGAAAGTAATAAATTGGTACCAAATTAAAATACAACAATCATTTACTGCTTTGAAGAGACTGATGGCAAAGAAAAGACAATCAATGATACGCAGAACGAAAAAGAGGCAGCTGGAGAAACGGAAGAGAATACGAACGTTGATGATAATGAGGAAGAAAAAGAAAAGCAACCAGAGAAAGAAAGCCCAAAGTTAGCACATGAAAGCACGGCGTTATGAAAAACGGAGCCATTGCCACCCCTTAGCCAGACCCTCTTTTTAGCCTTTTACACGCAGACTAATTTTTCATACAGAACATCATGCTTACCGATATTTTTTGCTGAATCCGCGGCATACATATATAACAGCGTACAAGCACAGCAATCAACAGCTTACACAAAAGTGACAGAAAAAAAATCAAGTTTCACTGTTCATTCAAAACCGGCTCACCTTATTCAATGTCTCTTTTCTGACCACTCATTGTCGTGATGCTCAGTAAGAAGTTCCTGAACGCAAGCAGTGACGTCGTTCTTGTGCTTGTCCAACATTCTGGCGTTGAGCATTCGATTTCCAAAACCCATTTCAAGCAGTTGATCAAGTGGAGATTGAGCCTCACGACGCGTCCATGGAGGAACGTATTGTCCCCCGGGAGGAATCCAGCCGAGGCTGCTCTGAACATTGGCCGCCATGACAACAGCCCGAGGAAGAGGAGGAGGAGGAGGAGAACCGTCACGTTGAACGGAGTCCTCTTCTTCTTCTTCTGGTGGCACTTCTGGTGGACCTTCTTTCAGTCTTTCTTCTTCTGGTGGATCTTCTATGGGCTGACTGACGACGTCATCTTTCTTTGGCTGCTCTTCCAGAGGTTTCGTGACGTCAAAGCACTCCGGCAAGGGAACGACGAAGAAGTCGTCCGAGTCACAACTTTTGACACTCGACGTCTCAAAGTCAATGAGATCTAAAAGAACCAGTAAAGACTCATAACACGACTAGTTTCTTTAATTAAAATACCTTGCTGAACACTGAGCTGAGCCAGCTGACTTGTGACAATCTCCTCTTCTATAAAAATTATCTATAATAAAAACCACTCGTTCTTAGTGATTTCTCACCTGTGAGCGAAGGAGCCGCAGCGGCAGCAGAGAGTGTTTCAAAGCTCTCTGAACGATTATCCATGCAAGCTGCAGCAGGACGAGAACTTGGCATCGCGTCGTCTTCGTCCTTCCTCTTTTTGGCCTTCTTTTTCTCCTTTTTCTCCCTCTTTCCACAGAGAAGTTTTAGAAACTTGGCCTCTCTAAAACCCATACATAGTCTTCTTTGCTTGAATTTTCTTGTTAATTAAAAAAAAAGAAACCGTTCTCTCTCTTGCTCTGCAGTCAAATAGAGTGGACGTTTCAGAAGCGGTTTCAGCTGTCCGTGCTTGTTCTTTCCAGCCCAAGTGCTGATTGGTCGTTTGATTTTCAAGAACACGTGATCCGGATAGTGCAAGCCAAGTGGCTCACAAACCTCGCACAGATCATAATCAGCACAATTTCTAAAATAAATGGCGATAAAGATTAGAAAACGCTCGCGTACTTTCGCCTACCCGCATTTGTAACGTGTGCCAAAAATCAATTTATCGCAACCATCGCAAATGATGTTCAAGTGGCAAAAAGTAGCTAGTAAAGAATTTAAATCAATGGCTCGAGCCCTCGGGCAGATAATGACAAACGCAATTACTATCAGAATAGGAAGTCTTGGGTCGAGGCTCACTCATTCCAAGTTTGAGTTCAGAAAGAATCTACGTAGCTTTCAATTTAAAAAAAACCCGTTGCACTAGGATTTCTTTCCTTACTTTTTTCATTTCCGGGTGAAACCACGAGGGAGGTCTGGCATCATCTTGACACTTCTCCTTGCGCTTTCTCGTCTGTTCCACGCCAACGCTTTTAGCCAATTCCGAGTAATAGCGACAAGAAGAAGAAGAAGCAGAAGAAGAGGAAGACAAAGTGGCTTTCTACAAAAGACGACTCGCAAAAAACGTCCCATATAACAACAACTATACTTGACACACTGGCTTCAAAATAGGTGAAGTCAAAGTCGAAGTCGTCTCGATCGTTTCATTTTCGGCCTTTTCAACGACCAATCGAAGCACGTACGTGCTCTCCCTGACGACCTAAAGCAAGCTGCGAGTTGTAGAAGCACAACGGGGGCGTGGTCAGGGACTCAAACCTTGAACGCCTCAGCGAGCTCGATCTGGCTGCTCAGCCAGATTTCGTCCCCTTCTTCGTCTTTGTATTTAATTTGAACCGAACGCGCATCGACAACGTCCTTGACCTGTCGAGAACTGGGCGCGTCAGCTAGACGCACCGTTCGTGTACACGTATCTAGGGACCTTCGCTTCAAATTTCGACCAGGATATGTTCGATGGAACGTTGAAACGGCGTACGTCGCCGTCAAACGTTAGCTTGACAGGAACGATGTCCATCTCTCGATGCTCTGGATCCTGATGAGTCAGGATGAGACGATGACGCGACGATGACGCGACGATGACGCACCGGTTTCGTCATTACAACGTACGCTAGGCATACTGCAAACATAATATCAAGTAGCCTTAATTTCTGAAAGACCTCGAATCAGTTTCGAGTCAATATCATCTTCATCTTTCCTAACGTATGATTTCGGCAGGAAGAGGACAAGTAAGGCGATGAGATTCAATAATGGGTAAGTAAGCTTTCCTTTCTAATTGGACAATCCATCTGTCTTGTTCCCACGCATGCTCCACGTAATCGTCAGAAATAATGGCGACTACAGATCGACTGTAGGCGGCCACGTGACGCGTTGACAAATGACACGTGTCAGGATTGCGATGACAAAATGACTGAACTAAGCACCCAAGCCACGTTTGAATAACGTCTTGCACTTTGTGAGCAAAATCGCTGTCACTGTCAATGTAGAACAAGGCCACGTCCCAAATAAATTCAGAATCTACAAGCAAAAGAAACTGAAAAAGAAGAATGAGTCAATTTCAGCTAATTACTTTGTTTTGCTTCCTTAAGGGCGCTTCTAAGTTCACTTCTCTTCTTGAAATCTGACATGCTTTCTTCTTTTAGTACAATAGCAGACCTAGGGTCGTCGACTCCAACATCTGTAGCCGTCAAACGGCTGCCGAGCCGTATGATCACAAACGACGGATGAATTTTCTCTTTTTCGTCTTCTAATGCAGCGATGTCCGTTTGATAGTCGGCCACTTCCGCTCTCTGCTCTTCAAAGCCAGCCTCGTCTTCTTCCTCGTCAATAACAACGACCATCTTCCACGATTTTTCTATGGCCTGGTGAGATGCAACCATTGGATCGTCGCCAAGACGAGGCCCACTTCGACTGTCACTTGGAGCGTGCAAATTGTAATAGCTAGAGCCCGTCTTAGTCAAAGCCGGTCTTAGCACGTCCTTGAAAAAGGACTGGCAGTTGGAGGAAAGTTGTCTTGCACTTGATTTACTGGATAACGTGAAGCTAACGTAGTAGTCCCAGATAAAACATCCTAACATAGACGTGACTTAGTCGGTCAGTCTTCAAGGTGGCCAAATATTGCTTACGTTGAATAGCATTTCTTTTCTTCTTTTTCTTCAGGCCAGCTGCCAGAACTAATGCAAAGATAATTATTATCATGATAATTAGAGCTCCACTTCATGACTAATAATGCCCATAGAGGAAACGGACGTCCTGCAAAATGATGCACATAATTAATTTTCAAATGTCTAACTTATATATATAACGCAAACGCACGCTTGACTATAAGCTGAGTTGAGGTGACTTCGTGTTTCTTGAACGAAGCTGTACAGGAATAATCCCAGTCGTCGTTTTTGCTTACACTATTGATCTGTAGCGTTGATTCAAGTTTTGACATGTTCTTATTGACTAGCCTTGACACGACAGTAAAGCGAGTTTCGTTGTATTCCTCAATATTGATCCCATTCTTCCTCCACTGAAATTTTGTAAAATAAGGACCCTTAATGCAAACTCGTAGGGTAGCATTCTCTCCTTCCGTGACAGTTACACTGGGCGGAAGACCATCACGATAAAATGGCCCAATATCAGGCCATTCTAAAAGGAGAACAGGAGAGCTTACAGTAATATATTAGTAGTGCACATACCGTCTAGGTACAGTGTTACAGGCACAGTGATGTTTCCCTGGCTATTGGATACGATGCAGTTATAGGCCAGAGAGTGAATAGCACCTAGGACTTCTTGCAAACATGAACAATTCACAATAGCGTTTTTCGCATCTTGGAAAATACTCTCAGCAGAGTATAAATAAATAGTCTCAGGGAGGTCTGAACACTCCGGATCAAGTACGCGATTACATTTGTGCTAAACAAAATGGCTTTAGATAAAAACCGCGTAATAGATCTCTGTCGTACTCTTGACCAGTAGACAACGTTTGGCTCTGGATTGCCAATGACCCCGCATTGATTAGACATACCAGCGTCACATATAGATGCAACTGAAGAGCACCAATGAGTAATCTCAGTTGATGCATTTCTCATAGGAGGACCTGCATGCGTGAATAAAGAGTGTCAAGTAAAAATCCACAATTACACACTTGAATATTTAGCTATGCTTTAATTAGTTAATAATTTAAAATTAATTAAGAACAGCATGATTACTGACAGATGGCTTGCTTCAACCCAAGCCATCTTTATTTTGACGTCTAGACTACTACCGAGCACGTTCACGCGATAGACACACTGATTTTCGCCACAGATATGAAATCCGTCATTTGCAGTGTACGTTGCATTGATTATCTCATAGTTTCCTGTAGACGTTGCAGGTAGATATGAATTCTGACGAGCAAACACTGCTTTGGTCAACGACGTTCGCGAAAACGTCCACGCTCCGCTGCAGCCTGAGCAATTCAGAGTAGCGTTCGCTCCGTCGAGGACGGTCGTCGTGAATCGAACAGTAGATGCTGCTGCAGGAAGAAGAAAAATCAACGAAGCTCTACAACGCTGCATTGGAGAGGCCGGAGTGTCTACGCATGCCCGTACGGGCCCTTCATGTTGAAAGTGGAGTCATTGCATAGGCCCACTCATAGGCCCATTCCTAGCTGGTCATGGTGAGATGTTCGGTTTAGCGTCTTAAAACCGCTCTAACAGCTCTTTCTCAAGTCTCATAAACCCGACTTTGAACAGATCAAGCCGGGTATTGCACATCTCCTCGAAAACATCCTAAATCGAAGAATCCACGATTTTTTCGTTGATACCATCGTTCATCCGTACACAAATTTTACCTCGGAGAAGCAGTTTTGGGAAGGTTATATGGATAAAACACTCGACCTCTTGTGCACAATCAAAAAAGTGGTTAGCCGAATCTTCTCTGGAGTTGTCGAGCTAAAATCGTTTTTTATGTCTAGAAAAGCATTCCTCTCGTCTTTCGCGACTGCTACGTCGTCTTTTTTCACAAGCCCCAAATGACATTTCAAGAAGGAGATTTCTTTTTTCAAGCCGGTGCCTCAACACCTGGCACTCTCGCTGTCAAGTTCTACTGGAACGATACCCTTCGACCGGCAACTGTTATGGAAAGTGAACTGCCTCGTCTGACCGACGAACAGTTCTACAAGGAAAAGTGCAGAGAAAGTAACGCTGGCACAAACGTTTTCAGGAATCTGATCTTGTGGAAAGGAAAGAATGAGTTTGAACGTTTGCCAATTAGCGACATGTTTCAACTGCTTGAGACGGTAAGTCAGTTGATGAGATTTTCAGCACTCGATACTTTGATTTAGATGAGCGAAAGAGATCTCATTGGTTCTGAGGTACCAATCAGCATTTTGCATATAATCGTATGCGTAGTATAAAAACATTAGATGACTTCTGAAGCGTCATCTCTCTCAAGCAGTGGATACGACACTGAACAAAGGTCACGAGCGTCTTCTCTCCCAGAGAGACGCAGGGCAAAGAGCTTTACATTTGAAGGTATGAGTTTCACTGGCAACTTTATCCTGACTCCTAAAGCAGGTTAGAACGCCTCCTTCCGAAAATCTCTCACTAAAATTGCCGTTCTTTTGTAGATCGTGAAAAACAGAGTCCTGAGTTAATTCGTCCCCCTTACGTTACTCAGCCTTCATCAGAATGTCATCAGCCCAATGCTTTTGTCTATTCAGAGAGAGATGAAGAGCCACACCCAATGGCTGCCACTGTACAGGATGAAGAAAGCGACACAGGTAATAGCCCTGCTGTCATTGCAAGGGAACTCGGCGCCAAAGTCGAGGCATTGGAACTGGGTAAGCTTTTGTATAATATCAGTTATTCCCTTGAATTAGAAACTTCAGGAGGACAAACAAGTGCCAGCGGTTACCCTGATGCTAGAGGCGCTCTCGCAAGTTTGAAGAAAGATGGCGGTAAAGAGTCATCTGGATATCCCGGCATTGACAAAGCGTTGCCTCGTTTAACTGACGCTTCCTTAGAGATGGTAAATCTAGATCTTAGCCGTTATCTACTATAATGCCTGTTGACTAGACGTCTCAAACTGCTAAACAAAATCAGGAAAAAAAAGACGCTTCACCAGCAGGTTAATTCATCGCAGCTGAAATTTAAATTTATAGCATTACGGTGCTATTCACTTCTTGCAGACTTTTTGTTAGATCAATCAACGTCCATGTTCGATTTGATAGATCCTCAAGTTCACCTCGCGCTAAGAAACATTTGCACGTTGCTTGATAAAAGCGATCCTCTCGGGAATGACTGGCGAGCTCTTTGGACAAAGTTAACAGGAAGAAGCCTTAAAGAGAGTGACGAGAAAGCGTTCAAAGAGGATCTCGGCGGTTCGCCAACGATAGCTGTGTTGAACAAGTGGCAGCAGCAATGTTCATTACAAAATGCCACTGTCGGTCACCTGCTGATCTCTCTGAAACTTATCCACCGCAGCGATGCCGTTGACTTACTACGAAATTTCTTGAAAACGGTAATTAGTACTGTACGACTACTACCTGTTTTATCATTGTTATGTAGGAGTTTATTGACTTTCCGTCACTGACTATCGACAACATTTTTGTTCTGTTGAGCAAAATATCACCGGTGGTTGGTAAAGAACTGACTCCGTCTGGGTTAAATCTAACGATTTCAGAAGGAAAGTGCAGATTGTCAATTCCTCCTGGTGCCGTTGACGTGTCAATTCCAGTTTCTTCTTGTCTTCTCACTGACGGTGGCGAGTACAGGAACGAAACCGCAGTTGCGCTCACAGATGTCGTCCGGCTTCTACCACACGGCACAAAGCTAAAAAAGGCAGCCACTCTTAAACTTAAGCACAACTTTACTTTCAGAGAAAAACACACCATCAAGGTTACGCTGCTGTATGAAAGTGGGACTGATTCCAGGAAACGTATGAAACCGCTGTGCGTTTTCACAACTCTGAACCAAGTCGTTTCTTTTCGATTTGGACACGCTGTTCTACTACCCGACCAGATAATCATTCATACAACCAGCTTCTGTCACACTTGTGGGCGAAACGATGGTTGTCGTCTTAATTTATCAATGATGGTTCTTGCTCTTTCTGAATTAAACCGACAACCCTTTAAAGTGATCTTAATTATATGCAGTTCAACCAAACAAAAGCAACAGAAAGCTATAAATGCAGAGCGCGGAGGACTTGGTCCGCAAGCGTATAAAGTGACAAGAAGTCGACCGTTTGATGACCTTTGCGAGTGCGAATTCCCAGAAATGCCTACGAAAAAGCTCCCAGTGATTGCTGAAATTAACAGTTTCCAGTCTACTGCATGGAGTATTGATACCGGCCCAAAGTGGGGATTCCCGCGCGAAATCTCTTTTAGGGACCTTCAAGCAATCTCAAAAAACGAGCACTCTCATCGACCATACGATTTTGTAATTGGATTTTCTCATTGCAGTCGTGAGACCGTTGACGATCATGTGATTGTTACGTTTGGTGTAAAAGGGACACGAATGCAGCTGTCCGCGGATATTGTAATAAAAGATGTAAGTGTGTGCTTATACCCGTGCGTAATTGTGAATTTTTGCACCAATAGCTATCAAGTTTATCAGGAAGCCCACGAGCTGGTCTTTCACTTACAAGCAGTGACTTGGACCGTAAGGTGACAGAAGAGGAGCTACAAAAATTGGCTCCTTACTTGACTGAGCATTGGAAAGCGTTGGCTCGTAAGTTGAAGATAAATAAAGATTATACGGTTGTTGTAGAACGGAAAAATCGGTGGGATTCAAGCGACTGTCCCCACGACATACTTCATCGATGGCTAGATCAAAACGGATCGTGTGCGACCGTGAGACGTTTGTGCATAGCTCTTATTGATAAAAGCGTTTGTCAGCGAAATGCTGCAGAGGAGGTATACGGAACTGGCGTCGTTAGTCAAGTCATGAACGATCTGTAACGTACGTCATATGTTTATACCAACTGCTCTCAGTGTTACCATTATTTACCTTGATCTGATGTAATTATAGCCAATATATCTTTTTTATCCTAGTGTTTTGTTTTGTTTTATAGCCAATGTATCTTTTTAACGCTATTTTTTATTTAAAAGTTTAAAGCTCTATGCATGACCGGATGGCCTAAAGCGAGCACTGCCGAGCAGTCTTACGTCATCTCAGTGCTAGCTTCGCCATGGTGAGTTGCTCGTGAATTGTCAGCCTTCTAAGCGTGACTTCGAAGAGATCAAGCCAGATATCGCCGATCTCCTCAAAAAAGTCCTAAATCGAAGAATCAATGATTTTTTCGTTGATCCTATCGTTCATCGCTACACAGAAAAAACACTTGGCCTCTTGGGCAAAGTAGATAATTTGAACCGAACGCGCACCGACAACGTCCTTGACCTGTCGA
Organism: Oscarella lobularis; assembly: GCF_947507565.1. Taxonomy (NCBI): domain Eukaryota; kingdom Metazoa; phylum Porifera; class Homoscleromorpha; order Homosclerophorida; family Oscarellidae; genus Oscarella; species Oscarella lobularis. The sequence goes on from NC_089182.1 coordinate 1,187,638, forward strand.
GAACTGGGCGCGTTAGCTGTAGACGCACCGTTCGTGTACACGTATGGACCTTTGCTTCAAATTTCGACCAGGATATGTTCGATGGAACGTTGAAACGGCGTACGTCGCCGTCAAACGTTAGCTTGACAGGAACGATGTCCATGCTGGATTGACGGACTGTCACGAGAAAAGTGGTCCCCCGGACGGCTTTTCTTACGTTCGAAAAGTGGTCCGGCCTACCGAAAAGTGGTCCGGGCTCGAATTTGCTCATACGCGTACCCTTCGCGATGTAGATCGATCGACGACAAAGTACGCGAGTGCACTGCTCGTGCGCATCCACTCCCCTTCTATGCAAGACCACTTTTCTTTGAGCAAAGAAAAGTGGTCCGGACCTCCAAATACGCAGCAGAGAGTCTCGTGCATGCTCCAAATAATTGGGGGGTGCTGATACAAACGTCTCAATAAGGTAAAATAAACTGACGTCGACAAAATATCAAAAATATGGGTAAGATTGCTTTTTTGCCCCCGGACCACTTTTTTTGCCCCCCAGACCACTTTTCTGGCGTGGTCCCGGACCACTTTTCTGGCCGGACCACTTTTTTCATGACAGGACGCACCGGTTTCGTCATTACAACGCACGCTAGGCATACTGCAAACATAACGCAGGGAACATGACGAGCCGCAAAAAATAGTGTTTTCAAGTAGCCTTAATTTCTGAAAGACCTCGAATCAGTTTCGAGTCAAAATCATCTTCATCTTTTCTAACGTATGTAATTTGACTGATTTCGGCAGGAAGAGGACAAGTAAGGCGATGAGATTCAATAATGGGTAAGTAAGCTTTCCTTTCTGATTGGACAATCCATCTGTCTTGTTCCCACGCATGCTCCACGTAATCGTCAGAAATAATGGCAACTACAGATCGACTGTAGGCGGCCACGCGACGCGTCGACAAATGACACGTGTCAGGATTGCGATGACAAAATGACTGAACTAAGCACCTAAGCCTCGTTTGAATAACGTCTCGCACTTTGTGAGCAAAATCGCTGTCACTGTCAATGTAGAACAAGGCCACGTCCCAAATAAATTCAGAATCTACAAGCAAAAGAAACTGAAAAAAAAGAATGAGTCAATTTCAGCTAATTACTTTGTTTTGCTTCCATAAGGGCGCTTCTAAGTTCACTTCTCTTCTTGAAATCTGACATGCTTTCTTCTTTTAGTACAATAGCAGACCTAGGGTCGTCGACTCCAACATCTGTAGCCGTCAAACGGCTGCCGAGCCGTATGATCACAAACGACGGATGAATCTTCTCTTTTTCGTCTTCCAATGCAGCGATGTCCGTTTGATAGTCGGCCACTTCCGCTCTCTGCTCTTCGAAGCCAGCCTCGTCTTCTTCCTCGTCAATAACAACGATCATCTTCCATGATTTTTCTATGGCCTGGTGAGATGCAACCATTGGGTCGTCGCCAAGACGAGGACCACTTCGACTGTCACTTGGAGCGTGCAAATTGTAATAGCTAGAGCCCGTCTTAGTCAAAGCCGGTCTTAGCACGTCCTTGAAAAAGGACTGGCAGTTGGAGGAAAGTTGTCTTGCACTTGATTTACTGGATAACGTGAAGCTAACGTAGTAGTCCCAGATAAAACATCCTAACATAAACGCGACTTTGTCAGTCAGTCAGTCTTCAAGGTGGCCAAATATTGCTTACGTTGAATAGCATTTCTTTTCTTCTTTTTCTTCAGGCCAGCTGCCAGAACTAATGCAAAGATAATTATTATCATGATAATTAGAGCTCCACTGCATATGACTACTATTGCCCACAGAGGAAACGGACGTCCTGCAAAATGATGCACATCGTTAATTTTCAAATGTTTAACTTATATATAACGCAAACGCACGTTTGACTATAAGCTGAGTTGAGGTGACTCTGTGGCTCTTGAACGAAGCTTCACAGGAATATTTCCCTTCGTCGTTTTTGCTTACACTATTGATCTGTAGCGTTGATTCAAGTATTGGCTTGGTCTTATTGACTAGCATTGACATGACAGTAAAGCGAGTTTCGTTGTATTTCTCAATATTGATCCCATTCTTCCGCCACTGAAATTTTGTAAAATAAGGACCAATAATGCGAACTCGTAGGGTAGCATTCTGTCCTTCCGTGACAGTTATACTGGGCGAAAGACCATCACGATAAAACGACCCAAGTTCAGAGCTATCTAAAAGGAGAAAAGGAGAGTTTACAGTGATAAGTAATGTGTACGTATGTGCACATACCGTCTAGGTACAGTGTTACGGGCACAGTGATGTTTCCCTGGCTATTGGATGCGGTGCAGTTGTAGGCCAGAGAGTAAATAGCAACACTTACGTCTTCTTGCCAACATAAACAAGATTTAGCGTTTTTCGCATCTTGGAGAATACTCTCAGTGGAGTATAAATAAATAGTCTCAGGGAGATCTGAACACTCCGGAGAAAGCACGCGATTACAGTTGTGCTAAACAAAATGACTTTAGATAAAAACACGCGTAATTGATCTCTGTCATACTCTTGACCAGTAGACAACGTTTGGCTCTGGATTGCCAATGACCCCGCATTGATTAAACATACCAGCGTCACATATAGATGCAACTGAAGAGCACCAATGAGTAATCTCAGTTGATCCATTTCTCATAGGAGGACCTGCATGCGTGAATAAAGAGTGTCAAGTAAAAATTCACAATTACACACTTGAATATTTAGCTATGCTTTAATTAGTTAATTTTAAATTAATTAGGAACAGGAACAGCATGATGACTTTACTGACAGATGGCTTGCTTCAACCCAAGCCATCTTTATTTTGACGTCTAGACTACTATATGTACCGAGCACGTTCACGCGATAGACACACTGATTTTCGCCACAGATATGAAATCCGTCATTTGCAATGTACGTTGCATTGATTATCTCATAGTTTCCTGTAGACGTTGCAGGTAGATATGCTTTCTGACGAGCAAACGCTGCTTTGGTCAACGACGAATGAGTTCGCGAAAACGTCCACGCTCCGCTGCAGCCTGAGCAATTCAGAGTAGCGTTCGCTCCGTCGAGGACGGTCGTCGTGAATCGAACAGTAGATGCTGCTGCAGGAAGAAGAAAAATCAGCGTCCAAAACGAAGCTCTACAACGCTCCATTGGAGAGACCGGAGTGTAGCCTGCGCATGCCCGTACGGGCCATGGCGAATCTTACCTCATGTTGAAAGTGGCGTCATTGGCCCATTCCTAGCTGGTCATGGTGAGATGTTCGGTTTAGCGTCTTAAAACCGCTCTAACGGGTCTTTTCTCAAGTCTCATAAACCCGACTTTGAACAGATCAAGCAGGGTATTGCACGTCTCCTCGAAAACATCCTAAATCGAAGAATCCACGATTTTTTCGTTGATCCCATCGTTCATCCGTACACAAATTTTGCCTCGGAGAAGCAGTTTTGGGAAGGTTATATGGAAAAAACACTCGGCCTCTTGCGCACAATCAAAAAAGTGGTTAGCCGAATCTTCCCCGAAGTTGTCGAGCTAAAATCGTTTTTTATGTCTAGAAAAGCATTCCTCTCGTCTTTTGCGACTGCTACGTCGTATTTTTTCACAAGCCCCAAATTACATTTCAAGAAGGAGATTTCTTTTTTCAAGCCGGTGCCTCGACACCTGGCACTCTCGCTCTCAAGTTCTACTGGAACGACGCCCTTCGACCGGCAACTGTTATGGAAAGCGAACTGCCTCGTCTGACCGACGAACAGTTCTACAAGGAAAAGTGCAGAGAAAGTAACGTTGGTACAAACGTTTTCAGGAATCTGGTCCTGTGGAAAGGGAAGAACGAGTTTGAACGTTTGCCAATTAGCGACATGTTTCAACTGTTTGAGACGGTAAGTCAGTTGATGAGATTTTCAGCACTCGATACTTTGATTTAGATGAGCGAAAGAGATCTCATTGGTTCTGAGGTACCAATCAGCATTTTGCATATAATCGTATGCGTAGTATAAAAACATTAGATGACTTCTGAAGCGTCATCTCGCTCAAGCAGTGGATTTGATGACACTGAACAAAGGTCACGAGCGTCTTCTCTCCCAGAGAGACGCAGGGCAAAGAGCTTTACATTTCAAGGTCAAGTGAGTTTCACTGGCAACGTTACCCTGACTCCTAAAGCAGGTTAGAACGCCTCCTTCTGAAAATCTCTCACTAAAATTGCCTTTCTTTTTTTGTAGATCGTGAAACACAGAGTCCTGAGTCAATTCGTCCCCCTTACGTTACTCAGCCTTCGTCAGAATGTCGTCAGCCCAATTCTTTTGTCTATCCAGAGAGAGATGAAGAGCCACACCCAATGGCTGCCACTGTACAGGATGAAGGAAACGACACAGGTAATAGCCCTGCTGTCATTGCACGGGAACTCGGCGCCAAAGTCGAGGCATTGGAACTGGGTAAGCTTTTGTATAACATTGGTTGTTCCCTTGAATTAGAAGCTTCAGGAGGACAAGCAAGTGCCAGCGGTTACCCTGATGTTAAAGGCGCTCTTGCCAGTTCAAAGAAAGATGGCGGTGAAGAGCCATCTGGATATCCCGGCATTGCCAAAGCGTTGCCTCAAGGAACTTCTGCAAAATCATCTAGTGGCTATCCTGAACTGAAGTCATCCTTAGAAGAGGGCTCAAAGAAAAAGAACGTGTAAACGCAGTACGTAGTAAAATTTTAGCTTCTTGCTTATTTTTTATTGTAACCGTCGGAGACAGGTGGTGGGAAACCGGAAATAATTAATTGGATGCCAGAGACTAACGCACGCTAGCTTACCAGGTTCTTTTTGTTGCGACTCTTTGCGTCGTGCCTCGTCTGCCGCCAAGTGCGTCGGCTCGAGGATGAACGGCGAAACGACAGACGAATTCGACTTCCTTTTTCATCAAGGTAAACAGCGACGCGACGCGCGCGTTTCCGCGGGCTCACGCGTCGCGAGTCAAATGGCGGCGGGGAGTTATCACACTAAATTGCGCAGATCCAAACCGAACGCGCACCGTCGACGTTCTCGATCATCTCAAGGCAGGAAGGATCATCTTGTCAGGTGAGCTGTCAGTTCCGGTCTCTATCTCGTCGCGAAGGGCGAAGTTTCGACGACGATCTTGCGGCTTATCCGGGAATCGTAATTTTTTTCTAATCCCTTCGCTCAGGCGGACGAGATCGGCGCGGCGGCGCTATTGTTACGTTTCCCGGACGCTCGGATCCTATTCCCTCGGCCGAGGAAGCGGATCGTCTGCTCAAGTACTTGGCTTCGATTCCGAGGTAAAGAACACGGAAGGGGGCAGGATCGGCGAGCGCTTTTCTTTTTTTCTAGGGAAAATGTACGAGATTTGGGATTTACTGTGATTGTTGACATGCGAACAAAGGATTTTGGTGCTATGAGAAGTTTGTTGAAAATATTGCAGGTAGTTTTTTGATGTTTGTGTGTAGGTTTTCTCTAAACTTTTTCCTCTTTTTTTTAGAGATCGTTTTCAGCTGAAATTCACATGGTCTATGTCGTGAAACCGGACGGATTTTGGCAGAATCGTCGCGCTTCTGTTATGAGCACCAGAAAATATGCATTCGAGGTGAATTTGCATAAAACGTTGAATAAATGAAATCGTACGAAGGTCTATCAGGTTGCAATGGTCTCCCAGCCAGGAGATCTCCGACGACATTTTCATCCCGTGCAGTTGACAACCGATTTGCAAGGGGAACTGAACCACGATCAAGAAGCATGGGTCATGATGCAAATGGTACTATGGAGATATATTAGCATTACAGAATCTCATTAGCACTAGAACTGGATCCTTTCGTAGTATAGATTATTATATACAGTACAGAGACAGCTTTTCAGACTATGGAGGCGCAGTTGGCGCAGTTACGATACAAAAGATACTCTAATAGGCACAGGGGTTGTGGTAGGGATCTTTATTGATCAATGACCTTTGAGCCACTGGCGCTATCATCCCTTTCTAATATTTATATATCCGTGTCTCTAATAATGGATTATTGACCTTTTGTTTCTTCTATTGATAGATGATGGAGTCTTTGCATAACGACGTCATGGATCTTGGAACTCGTTATGTGAAGTGGGATGCGATGTTGACGAGGTCCGGGGTGTCGTCTCTGACTGAGAGCGAGATCGAGGCTCAACTCTCCGAGCATTTAACCATAGAGCGTCTTTTGAATGCGATGAATGTCGAAGCGTTTCGGGAACGATTTCGGGAAATTGTCGTCGAGTTGGATCGGCAAAACAAAGCGCGCGGAATCGTGAATCCGGACTTTGAAGCGGAGAAAATGAAACTGGAGGATCTGCTTGGAAAGTTGGATGCGAAGAGGAAGCGCATGGAAGGAGCGTGGCAGGCAAAAATTGAGACGCTCAAAAACTGCTTGCAGAGAAAACAACTCGACGAAAAAATAGAAAAGGTAAGCAACGAAAGAGAAAAGAGGAGCCCCCGTTATACCTATTCCATTTTTCAGCTCATTGAATGGTATGACGAGAAAGCAGATATTTTTGAAAGAGAAATGGGAGACGTCGGACAGTCTCTCGAAGACGCGAAGCTCATTTTAGACGAACTAGAGGAGGTCAAAGCAGAAGCGAAAGTGATCAACTACGTTGCACAGCAGTGCATCAAATAGTTATTAATTCTTTTCAGAAAACTGAAGTCTTGGTGAAAGATGTGACAGAAAGCGGTGCACGGCTACTAAAGGAGGGGAGCTGCGGGTCCGTCGAAGTCAAATTGTCGAATTTGAGTCAAGCGGTTGCTAAACTAAACGAAATGACGTCAAAACGAGAAGCCCTATTGCAGCAATTGATGCAATTTCATGAAAAAACTAAAGCAGTCAGTGCCATGCATTATTAGAAATGATGACTTTGTTCTTCATTTTTTTTTACCTAGTTCTACGACGTTGTCGACGAATGGAAGGCGCAATTTTCATTCTCTCGTTCCCTTCCCGAAGAATCGTCGAGAGTCGAAGATCAAATCTACGGCTGCAAAGCGATTCGCGAAAAGCTCGGCGAGCGCTTGAACGAGGCGCGTCGAGACGGCGACGAATTGCGCGAAAAGGCGAAGGGCTGTCATCACGAGCACCAGCTCGCGCAACGCGTCAACGAAACAATCGAACGAATGGCAGGGGAAAGCGAAGCGTTGGAGAAAACGTGGCAGGAGAAGATGAGAGACTTGTCGCAAGGTCTCGCACTGCGCTTATTCGAAAGGGAAGCGGAAAAGGTTGGGTGAAGAGACATCTAAAGCGCGCGTTCTTTTTATTTCTCCTCGCTTAGGTCTATAGCTGGATCGATGACGTCGGGTCGATTTATTTGGCCCAAAGTGACCGAATCGGCGACGACTACGAATCGGCTATGAGCCTCTTGGAAGAACACAAAGCCGTAGAAGCGAACGCCCAGGTAAGAAAGATCTGCGTGACGTCACGACACACCAAGTCTCCCGGACAAAGTTTTCTTTCCGTTGCGACGCGTGTCATCGCTTTGTTCTCCTCGTAGATAATGCACGGGACGTCCGACAAGCTCCTGACGTCGTCCGAAGAGCTCGCCGTACACGGGCAGGTAAAAGTCGACGAAATACGCCAAGTAGCCGATCAACTCGAAGAACGCGTTCACAACATTCTCACGAAATTCGAACGACGACGCGAGCAACTCGAACTATCCGTCGCATTCTATCGGACAGCGAACGAGGTGAGAAAAAAAAGAGAGAGGCGTGCCCATCCTTCTTCCTTCCGTTAGCGCACAAAAAAATAAAAATTATTTCAATAAATAAAATTAATTTTTATTGATTAATTTTTAATTAGCTGACAAAATGGATGGACAGCGTCGAAGAGGACCTCCACGAAGCCGGCTATCCCGAAGCGGTCAACGACGTCGAGACGTGCATTAGTGCTCGTCGTTCGCAGCGAAAGAATAGCGCCGTTCAGACGGCGAATACGCTCGCCCAAGGCCAGACGCTTCTGGGTCGGCTGAGCACGCCTTCTCCGGCGAGCGAATACTACGAGAACAAGAGAAAAATTGGCAACGTTATGGAACAGCTTCAAGGACGTCACGCCGGACTCGATTCGACGCTTGCCAATCGGATTACGAGATTGGAATTGTGTCTGATGATGAGACGGTTCGGGGAGGCGGCATTTGAGGTATTTGTCAGAGTCTCACTTTAATTAATTAGCTAATTAATTAATATTTATTTATTTATTTATTTATTTATTTATTTGTAGCATCATCGAGAATTGGATTTGTATATGCGGAGTTGCGAAGCGGAAGACTTGGCGTCTGACGTGGATGGGGCCGTCCGAATGGCTCAGGAGCACAATGCCGTGACCGAATCCGTAGAAGAAGCGTACACGTCCGTCACAGAAGCCGGTAATCAATTCCTATGCGTCTCCGTTTGAATGCCAAGCGCGTTTCTTAGGTCACAATTTGCTCGAGCGTCTCGGCGAGACGATGATATCGTTGACCGCGTCTTCGACGAGTTCCGAGCCGGCGAGCAGCCACATTCGACGACTTCTAACTAGCTTGGGAGAAAAGTTCACGTGCGCTCAAGCAGCCGGACAGACGCGAAGTGACTTACTCGATCAGTGCTGCCAATTCAAAGAATTCGAAGCAAACGTTAAAGAGGTACACACGGAATGCTCAAATAATAATAATAATAATAATAATAATAATAGTAATAATAATAATAATAATAATAATAATAATAATAATAATAATAATATTAATCATAATCGTGCTATTAGGTTGTTGGTGGAATTAGTGATAGCTATCAGGGGCTCATAGATAGTCGAAAAATCGTCGCCAAGACTCTGGATCGTGCCGAGAGTCTTTTGAAAGAACACGAGAGCTTTGAAATGTCTTTGGACGTACGTCGTGTAAAAGAAACGATTAGAGGGGAGAGTCAATTATTGATTTAATTTTTTTCAAGGCTATGCAAGATAGCGTTCAGGAGCTCGAAGCGCAAGTCGACGAGTTCGTCGCTTCGGATCACTATGCAAAGGAGCGGATATCGAATCTAGTGGAGTCGCTACGGGAACAGTGGAAAGTCTTCGCTCAAGTTGTCGACGATCGTCACACGCTTTTGACGATCGCTCACGACATTCACAGGCATCACGAAAACGTACGAAAATTTAGGTTAAGTGTCGATGATCAAGTTCCTTTTGTTTTAGTTATCTGGTCAAGCGATTGCGTTGCAATACGAATTTGGCAGTGCAACGCTGCCCGAAAGTCGTTCGGAGGCCGAGTCCCTCATCGAGGAGCATAAGCGCCAGAGGGAGTATTTTGCGCAGGATTGCACGCGATTCGGCTCGGACGCGCAATATCTTCTGAATCAGCTAAACGAATTGGTTTTAGCCGAGTATTGCACCGACACGGATCAGATTATCGACGCTCAGTATCTGGAGAATGAGGAGAGAGTCGACGTGATGCTGGAAGGGATGAAGAGTCGCGAGCGAAGAGTCATACGTCTGTGGGAGAAGCGACTCGCGGCGTTGGAGCAGCACGTCAAAATGCTCGATTTTACGAGAAACGCAAAGAAGGTACGTCACCAGCTCACGTCAAAGAAAAAAAAGACGATTTCTTTTTTTTATGCCAAAGGTTTGCGATTGGTTATATGACGCTAATCAATGGCTGACGGATCATCAGAGTCTCGGCGACAGTTTGGAGTCGGTAGACGAATTGCTAAAAGCTTCGAGGGACTACGAAATGGGAGAAGTTGAAGTAAGGAATACAGAACTACATCATTACCTAGGCAATAATATTTTCTTCTTCTTTTTTTCTTCTATTAGGAGTATCATCAGTTGACGTTGCAGCTGATGGAAAAGGCTTCGGAACTGGAGAAGACGGATCGCTCCGACGGCAGTCGACTCAAAGTTCGCGTTCAGGTGCTGAACGGATCGTGGGAGGAATTCGACGCGAGGATCAAAGAACACCGAGCAAAACTCAAAATATCGAAGAAATTTTTCACGAATCTCGAAGAGGTGATCACACACACACGCACACGTGCGATTTTGGAAGATAAATTTTCGAGAACTTTTTTTTTCTTTTTTCCTAGATAATGTCGCAGCGAAAAAAAGCGATGGACTTTCTTTTGGAAATGGACAATCGCGCCGAACGCTGCGATTCGTCGTCGTCCGTTCAAAGTCTGAGCGACGAAACCGTCGCCAAGCACGAACAGACGATGTCGTCGATCGAATCGTCGCTATCGACTCTATTGGGCTTGTCGGCGAAATTGCGCGACGAGCAGCTGTCGACGCGCGCCGACTTGACGTCGGCGCAGTGCAACGGATTGGCGCGCGAGTTTTCCGTGCGAACGGAGAAGTTGAGGACGCTGAAGGGAAAGCACGAGCATATTGAGAAGGAGTTGGACGAAAAGAAACGAATGGAAAGGAGAAAGGAGTGAGCGAATGAGGGGGACTCATTAAATATATGATTCTAATATATTCGTTCTCTTTAGTTTGTTAATGCAGGAAATGATCGATACGGAGGAAAGTTACGTCAGTGATCTAGACTACGTGCTTGTGGTATGGAGCCTTTTTCTAACTTGGGGGCGTGTTACAAGCGCTTCTTTTGTTTTAGAATTATGTGGCTGAGATGCAGAAGGATGGGCCTGTTGCTCTGATTGGTCGAGAGCAAGACGTATTGGGCAATTTGCGCGAAATTTGGACATTTCATAAAGAGTCGGTTATATGGCGTATTAATTAATTTTTAAATTTAAATTTTGCTTTTTGAAGGACTTTTTTTGTTGCTCTCAAAGAAGCGCGAGAATCGTCCGAAAAATTGGCCGAGTGCTTCGTTACGTGGGTAAGGAAGCAATCTGCGCAGTCATTTTAATTTTGCACATATTTCATCTATTTAGAAAGAGAAAATTTTGGGTCTTTATTTGACGTACTGCAGAAATCAGCCCAGATCCGCTGCGCTCCTGGCAGAAAAAGCACAGGATTTTCTCACCGTACTTCTTTCCATCTAGATTTAACAATAAGCGCGTTTTGAACTTCTCCTTCTTTCCACCGTAGGAATGGCAATTGAGCAGGGGACACGCAATTGCCTTGGGAGGCTATCTTATCAAGCCCATTCAGAGAATCACGAGGTATCACCTTCTGCTGCATGAACTGAAAAAATATGTTGAGAAACTCGACGAGCCAAGAGCCAACCTCGAGGTTGGTTAGAGTACATCTTCAATAATTAATTAATTAAGCATATCGTGTATTCGTACTAGATGGCTTATTCCATGATGCGTGATATTCCTAAGAGAACTAATGACGTCATGAGCTTAGCTCTCGTGAAAGATTACGATGTCGGTTACAGTATTTAAGTTGTTATTTGTTTTTAATTCGTTTTATTTTATTAGGGAAATTTGGACGATTTGGGCGAACTTCATCACCAGGGAATGTACACGGTTTTGGATACGAAAGCGTTTCGTTCGAAGGAGAAAGAGCGTCAGGTCTTTCTCTTCGAGCAGGGAATTCTCATTGCGAAAATTGAAAAAGATTCGTTTGGAAACCCGTCGAAGTATTTTTTTCGAATGCTCATCAAGGTGAGATGTTTTCTACGCACGAGTCAAACTTATTGAAAAATCTCTCTTTTTTTGTTGTTCAGACGAAGGAAATGATGCTGACCGAATTCGTTGAGCATTGCCCAGCGAAGTTTTCCATCTCGACCGGCAAGTTTCTCTCGGAGAAGTACATTTTCAAGGCACGCGATCGAATTCGTATCGTCATTATAATCGCACGAACAATGAGGTTCCTAATCTAGGCGATGTCAATCGAAGCCAAGCAGGATACAGTGAAGCAAATTCGCACGATACTCCAATTCGGTTACCTCGGTCGTTCACACTCTAATCATTGCTCATTTTATGTCGTCTCCTAGTTAATCCCATTCCAGGCAACTTGGATTTCAGCAAAGGAACGACTCTTCGTCGTTCTTTCAAAACGAAGAAACGACGCATCATTTCGGCGTCCGTCACTCCGACGTCCGACTTCAAACCATTGGTCGCCAACGCGTTCACGTCGCTTCACAGATCGCCGTCGGATCCTTCTCTCGCCAAAAATGAGCTTCCTACACCGTCTTCCGAGCGAAAGGGCTCGACTCTACCCCCCTCGTCGCCGCGGACTACTAATGCCAAAAAGATGAGTAAGAAAAAGAAGAAGGATTCGATTTTCGTTGCGTCGGCGCTTGCCAATTTAATGGCCGGCGCTTTGGTCTCGCCGAAATCGGCCAATGCCAATGTTGAAACGCCGTCACCTCCACCGCCGCCGCTCGCGGAAGAAAAGACCGCTATTGAAATTCCACCGGTCGAAGAAACGACGACGACGAATTTTGAAATGCCGCCTGAAGGAACGGAAGCGACTATTCTATTGACGCCGGAAGAAAAGAATCCTCCAATTCCGGCAGTAGAGTCAGAGGAGAAAGACGAAACGCACGTAAAGATCGAATTGGAAGAGAAACTGGTCGACGTACGTCGCGACAATGACAACGCTACTACGGCGAAAATCGAAGCTTCGCCGTCGTCGGATTTTCGGCGAAAGCGCACGCGCCGGATGGGGCTGAGTCGCCGACGCGGGCCGTTGCGGCGGCAGCAGGAGAACGTTGAGGAGGAGCATCAGTCGGATGCGAAGACGAATCTCGTTGAGCTGATTCCACGCGACATCGAGGCTAAGGATGAGGAGGTCGAAGAGGTGGGCAGGCTCTCGTTTTTTCATTTCTTTCGCATTAGCCGTATACCGTGTATCGTTTTTAGCCCGTGCCTACTGCAAAAGGAATGTACGTCGTTTGCGCGGAGTATGAGGCGATTGGCGACGACGACATGTCCGTTTCAGAGGGACAGAAATTGGAGGTCTTAGACATGGAGCAAGGCGAGTGGTGGTATGCCAGAACGGTGGGCGAAGAACCGACTTCATCATCGCCTCCTACCTATGGCTGGGTTCCGGCGAGTTATTTGGAAAACGTTGACACAGCCAAGCAACATAGTAAAGGTGAATGGAGCAGTTGGTGACCGCAGTCCGTCAGCGTTGTTATTGTTATTTGTTCTTAGGGGATGCTATAACCGAACAACATCCTTCTTCTCAAGTTCGAACTCCTCCTCTTTCAAGGCAAGCACCTGCACTCGCCGCCTTTCGTGAAAAAGTCGAGTAGGCGTCTGGTCCGCTAACTTTTCTGAAGCAGATAGGGTTTTGTTTGTTACCGGAGCTATAAAGAGTTTTTACTTTGCCACGTATTAATTTTTGAATGTAGACCTCCTCAGAATTTATGGAGAAAAAGGAAGTTTGCTTTTAAGAAGGAAAGCCGTTCTTCTTTGGACGCACCTTCAGCAGAGAATTTCGTATTTTCTCGCAAGAAGTTCCAGGCTACTCCAAGGGTAGAAAATTCTCAAAAAACACTATTGATCTATGACGTTTTATGTAGAAGCGAAGTGCAGAATTGCAAAAGCACTACTCCCTAGAAAACCACAGGCAGTAAGTGCTAATTGAGCAATGACGTCACGATGGAACGATTGCCAACCCGGATGCGAGCTGCCTTTTCGCCTTACGTTCTTCTATTATGATTAGATATGTATTGCGAGAGTTGCTTGACACAGAACGAGACTACGTTCGAAATTTGGCCAAAGTCATCCACGTAGGACGCTTTCTAGAGCTCGAACTCGTACATTTGACTTTACTGTGTCAGACGTACGGACAGGAGTTGAGTTCGCCGCGCTCGCCTGAAGCACTCAGAGGAAAATACGGTCTCATATTCGGAAATATGGAACAGATCTACCGCTTTCACTGGAAGTGAGAAGGACTTATTATTACTTCCGGGTTTGGTGGAATCAGCTTGATTTATTTTGTTTTAGCACTCTTCTGCCCGCCTTGGAAAAATGCGATGGAGTGGTTGAAGTTGCGTCTTGTTTTGCAGCTCAGGTCAGCCGGATTCTATTTATACAATCCAAGTGTTTGGGTGTCTTTACTTATTCTTGAAATTCTAACTCATTTCTTTGTCTTTCATTTAGAAAGAAGACTTTCAGCATCTTTACGTCGCTTACTGTGAAAACAAGCCCAAATCGGAAGCCATTTTAGCCAATTATCCGGGCACGTTCATCGAGGTGAGACCCAGTGCACACGCATTCAGTTGTTTACTTCTACTTCATTGATGCTTTAGGATGTTCAGCAGCAGCTGGGCGATCGGCTCTCATTGGCTGATTATCTAATAAAGCCCGTGCAAAGAGTGACGAAATATCAACTCCTCTTTCGAGATTTGGAGAAATATTCGCGACGCCTGGATTGCCCGCAAGGAGAAATTGAAAAAGTTCAAGTAGGCAGGACAAAAGATTTTGCCGGCAAATGTTAATTAATTATATGGCAATTTTTTTCAGCACACGTGGCAAATTATGGTTGAAGTTCCTAAACGAGCTAATGACGTCATAAGCTTAGGATTAATTGAAGACTTCATAGTATGAAATAATTTGAGTTCAATGAGTTGTAGTCTTGTTTTAATGTTGGTGATTTCTTAGGGAAATATTCACGCTCTTGGCGATTTGCTACTAAGGGTGACGACGTGTATGCGAATGTTATTATCCTTTTTTTATTTCTTTGCGTAGGAGGATTTTTTGGTGACTGATGTTCAAGAGGGGAAAAAGCGAATGCAGAAGAAGCGTCACGTGTTTCTTTTGGAACAAGTTTTGATTGTCACGAAAGAGAAATCGGATATGGGGATGACCCACGCGTTTTCAACTCGCGATAGCATGAAATTGAAATCGGTGGGATTAAATCCGGATGTCGTTTCAAGTGGAGTAGGAGACAATTCTTTGAAATTTGAAATTTGGGTTGGAAAGTCCGAGAATCCATGCCAAAAATACGAGTTTCAGGTTTCTGCTGCGGAAATGTTCGTAATTACGCAAGAAGTTTTTATGTATTTCTTTTCAAGGCTAGTTCACCCGAGATCAAGAAGCAGTGGACTGAAAAGATTGCGAATTTGCTACAGGACCAACTGGATACAATCGAAGGCAACAACGCCTATTAATATTGGTACAGCGTAGCAGACCTTGTAATAAATTAACTTCTTTAGCATTGAAAAAAATATCAACGTTACCTGAACAACGAAAATCTCGATCTAGTAGCAGCGGCGGAAGACAGTCGCTCTATACTCGGATCAAACAAATTCAAAATTTGGGCAGCAGCGAGGATGACTTGATCGATGAAGAGGATCAGTGGAGGGATCTTCCAACGCCTCAGGTGAAAAACGCTATAGGAATATTTAAGAATAATTATATTGAAACGTGAAATTAATTAATTTGATTCTTTTATTTTTTTGTAGGATCTTTACGTGGCCTTGGAGACGTACGACGCTTCCGCCGACGATGCAGCGCAGGAAATTCTCAGCTTCAACAAAGGACAAATATTTGAGGTGCTGGAGAAGAAACCCGACAACGGTGGTTGGTGGCTCGTAAAGAAGGTCCCTCGCGGCGAGAGCCCCGCGATAGAGGGATGGGCACCTGCCGATTATCTCGATCCGAAGCCGGTAGACGAACAAGTGCCGGAATCTTCAAACTTGAAACCACCGGAAGCAGGAGAAGAAGGAGGAAGAGGAAGTGGAGGTATTGGGTAGCCTGGTGTCGGTTTATTTCTTATGGATTTTGGTCAGCATTGAAGGGGTCGGGATCGCTTTGGCGCAGGGGAAGTTTTCGCCATCGTGATAGACCTGTTCTGTCTGAGGAGGAGCTGAGTGATTTATATGATATCGAGGAAGAATTGGGAAAGTATGTATTGTTAGCATTATTTTTATGATTGTAATTTTTTTATTAAATCAAGGGGTCGTTTCTCGGTTGTTAAAAAATGCGTTGAAATATCTACGAACGACGTCTTTGCAGCGAAGATTTTTAAGACGAGACCCAATCTAGAGGAATTCGTCGAATCGGAGATAACCATACTTCATCATCTGAAGCATGAACGAATCGTCGGATTTCATAAGGCGTTCAAAACGAGTCGGACTTGCGCTGTAATTTTGGAAATGTAAGGCGAGAGATTGTGTTTATAATTAACGGTCAAGCTTTCCTCTCAGGATTGACGGAGAACAGTTGTTTGAACACGTGGTTCGAAAGGAGGACTTTTGCGAGGACATGGCCGTGACTTATGTCAAGGATCTGCTTGAAGCTCTAGGGTTCATTCATTCGAAGAATATTGCTCATTTGGATATTAAGGTTGGCGGTTCTAAAAGTGGATCTAATTAGTGGTATTTTCTCACAGCCTGAAAATATTATGGCGACGTACGCCGCGGAAAGATTTCTGATCAAGCTGGTTGATTTTGGATCTGCTTGCAAGATAACTACTGATCAGGCGAAAGTTGCGGAGGGGATTGGTCCTACGGAGTTTTTTGGTACTGGTCCAAGCGTGAATTGAAATTAGACGAAGAGTAAATGTCATGTCTGGCTTTAGCTCCCGAAGTTCTTAGAGGAAATGCGGTTAGCCTCGCTACCGATATGTGGTCTTTGGGGGCTGTTGTGTTTACAATGTGAGCTTATATATACAGGGGTTATGAAATTGATTCTTTCCTTAGGGCTGTGGGCACGTCGCCTTTTCACGGCGAAAACATAAACGCAACAACGTCGAAAGTTCTGAGAGGAGAGTGCAGTTACGAGGGATCCGCTTGGGAGGCCGTCTCTCTTTCCTTGAAAGAGTTCGTTCGGGGTCTTTTGATGGAATCAGAAAGGTAGATAGGCGTGTTTCTATTAATTATAAGATATCGTTGGAGTTACATTGTTTGATAGCGAAAGAATGTCCGTCAGCGATTGTCTTGCTCACGATTGGATGATAGTAAGTGCACGCGAGGGCGCGCTGGCGCGCACCAAATACGTACCATTTCGTTAGACTTCTCCGGCGAAGCAAAAGTTGGATACTTCGAAGTTGAAGGCATTTGTTGCAAGACGAAAATGGCAGGTCAGTTTACGTTATAGAATCTCCCTGATTAATTATAGTCGGAAACCTCTATTAGCGACAAATGACTGACGAAGTCGTTATTGGAAGCGAGTCAGCGTACTCGTAGTTTGTACATAAAAAGATAGATTTAATAATAGAGAGAGGAGAGGCAATGTGTAGTAATTACTTTCACACCCAGTTTTAGTTCTCATTATTTATTAGCATTGATACTTGAGTTTAGAGACGCCAAATAGCAGTAGAAATCAATTCTTTCTGCCCTGGCGAAACAGATAACTATAAACACGACAACATGCAGAAAAGTGGAATTTTCTGTTCACTGAAATGAGATATCTAGCGTGCGTCACTTTAGATAAAAAATGGGCGTAGCCAAATTCATCGGCGCCTGCGCATTTTGTTCCGCATACATCGGTGTGTGAGAAAGTAACGCAGCGAGCTTCCCGTTCAACAGAAATGGCTGCTCGTATGCCAGCATGCGTAATCGACTCAGGCACTGGGTAAGCTTCAATAAAAGGACGTCGAAAAGGCCGCAGAGTTTCCGAATGGCAATTCATACGGGCTTCTCTCGGCGTAGATACTCGAAACTCGGCTTCGCCGGCAACACCGAACCTCAATACATCTTTCCATCGGGTGCGCGAGCGGAACGAAACGCTGGATTCGTGCGCGTACTAATTGCACTCTCGTTCTTCAGCGATTGCAATCAAGGAGAGCAGCCACATAGGCGATCAGGCGTCGCGACGCGTCGGAAAGGGAGTCGACGATCTTGGCAAGTTGGAAGGGGCCCCTTTTAGGAAGAGATTCTCTCGGGGCGTTTTGAGTAGTGTTAGCGCGCGCGCTAGCTACGTATTTTTGTAGATTTTTTCATTGGAGACGAGTCGGACATTCCGGGATATGCAGTCAAGGTAATTGCTTAATCAAATATCCGTATTTTCGCTAATTATATATCAAGTATCCCGTTCGACATGGACTTGTGGAAGATTGGGATCTCATGGTAATATTTCATTTCAGATCGAATCGAAGCATATTAGCGCATTATTTTTCCAGGAAAGATATTACGAACAATGCATCTTTAAATATTTGAGAGCCGAGCCAGAAGATCATTATTTTCTCTTGGTAGACGTCGAGAACTTGTATTGGTGATCTTTTTCTCATGCCTTTCTATTATAGACGGAACCTCCTTTGAACACTCCAGAGAACAGAGAATACACAGCAGGTAAAGTAAAATTCCTTCTTTTATTATTAATTATATTATCGGTTATTACGTTATTTAGAAATAATGTTTGAGTCCTTCAACGTTCCTGGACTCTACATTGCTGTACAGGTAGATTAGCGTTATTGGCTTATTTTACGCTGAAGATTACACGTATGTGGGTTTTAGGCGGTGCTAGCTCTGGCCGCCAGCTGGACGTCACGCCAAGTTGGAGATCGTACTCTGACCGGCACTGTCATCGACTCAGGAGATGGCGTGACCCACGTGATTCCTGTGGTAAGATAATGGACAGCCCATGATTTTGTTTTGCTCAATTCTATTTGTGTCAAAGGCGGAGGGTTATGTGATTGGTAGCTGCATCAAACACATACCTATTGCCGGTCGGGACATCACCTATTTCATCCAGCAGTTGCTGAGAGAAAGAGAGGTTGGCATTCCACCGGAGCAGTCTCTGGAAACAGCCAAAGCAATCAAAGTAGGATAAATGATTTTTGTGTATTTATGCGCAACGCGACGTTTCCCTTCTCCCTCTATCTATCTGCAGGAGAGATATAGCTACATTTGCCCAGACGTTGCCAAAGAATTTGCCAAGTATGATTCGGCTCCAGAGAAGTGGATGAAGCAGCATTCATCATATAATGCAATATCAAAGCAGGTTCGGATAAAAAAGCCCAAAGATTTTCAAAAAATGAAGTGACATAATCTTATTAGAAATTTACCGTTGATGTCGGTTACGAACGCTTTCTGGGACCCGAAGTCTTCTTCCATCCAGAAGTAAACTCAAACGTTTGCCCAACCACAAATACACGTGTATCGCGTATAGTTCTGCAACCCGGATTTCACGACTCCTATTTCAGAGATTGTGGACACCGTCGTTCAAAATTGTCCCATCGATGTTCGCAGGCCTTTGTACAAGGTAAAGAAAGACGTCTATCTATATTATTTGTATGTATGTGCATCTACTTATCGTCTAGAACATTGTTCTGTCTGGAGGCTCGACGATGTTCAAAGACTTTGGCCGTCGTCTTCAGCGCGACGTCAAGCGCGTAGTCGACGCTCGTCTTCAGATGAGTGAGCGATTGAGCGGTGGAAAAATCAAGGTACCGTATGAGAGGCACTCGAATGTAAATACGTAATGCGCGTTGATGAATAATGTTAGCCAAAGCCCATGGAAGTGCAAGTGATAACTCATCATATGCAGAGATATGCCGTTTGGTTTGGTGGAAGTATGTTGGCTTCAACAGTAAGTTTTTTTTGTTTTTCACGTTCTTGCATTTCTTATTTTCTTTTTGCCGTCTCCAGCCTGAGTTCTATCAAGTGTGCCACACAAAAGCCGATTACGATGAACACGGTCCGAGCATCTGTCGTCATAATCCCGTATTCGGTGTCATGTCCTGAGCTGGATTCACGCACTTACACTCTCGGGAAAGTATCTTTTCTTTCCTTCTCTTTTTTTTGCGCGTTTTCTTGTCTTTGTATGTATTTTGTGCTGCTTGGTGTGCTTGTGATGGATAATTATTGGACAGTAGAAGATTGTAACAATTTTCATCTTCACAGCGTTTCACTCTTTGGTAAGTCATTTTCAGTTTCCTTTTGATTAGCGCACGCTATCAGGAAAAATGTGCGCTGCGTCTTTCCCTTTGTTTGAAGGGGACGATCGAAAGGCGACTTTGCAACGACTTCTTGACATGCGATATAGTCAGAGTAAAGCGTAAGTTTCCTCACCGCCCAAATCACTCTCTAAACTGACTCTGAGTTCATTTTTTTTCGCCAGTGTCGAAGCCCTAAAAAAGAACGATTGGGATTTCGAAAAATCGATTTCGTGGTACGACGAGCGTTATTTCGTAGCGCGAATTCGCTACTTTTCTACATTAGGTTGTCCGGATCATCAAAAACAACAAAAACGTCTTACGATCAAATCGAATTTGGACCCAGTCTAAAGTTCAACGTCATCGGATCTCAGCATGTGATGATTGGAAGCAATAAGAAACTGGCCATAATAGAAGATCCTTTTAGCAGTCACTCATCCGGTACTAGAAAGTTAGACCAATACGTGTACGTTTGACCGATTTCTGCAGAAAAACTTTCTCCTGAGCCGAAGAGTTGTTTTGTCTCGTATTACGCTGATACGACAGCGGAAAGAAATCGGATTCTCTCATTGACCAACGAGCTTCGTCTTTCTGGAATCGATGCCATGATGGATATTTATAGTGAAGACGATCCGCCTAAAGATTGGCCGGAATGGATTAAGCAGGAGATGAAGTTGAAAGACGTCATTCTGGTCATGTGCTCGGAGAAATATATGAAGAATCTTGACGATCGAAAAAGTGTTCATCAAAGGCAAAGAGTTCACTTTGAGGGTCAATTAATTCACCATTTTTTGACATCATTACCGCCAGAGCGATTTGTGCCCGTGTTTCTTGGAGAGGAAACAACTCCGAGGAAGGAACTTGTACCGGCTCCTATACGTCAAAACAAGATGTACCACGTGAGAAAATTTCCATTGGAGTTGGGGAAAGTTGGGCACGAAGGATTTACTGAATTGTACGCTTTTTTGAGTGGCCAAAACTTTTTACTGTCGTGAAAAGTGGTGACGTCATTTTAATACGGGAAATTACATCGATCAGAAACGTTGTGCATTCGCAAATGCAGGGCGTCGATTCGGCTAGTAGCTCTGATTCGTCGAGCAGCGGCGACGAATTCGACGGTGTTCGTGGGGCTTTTCATGGAGGTGAGGCCTCCTTTCGGGAAACGGGCAAACCCTACAAGTAGTAGCTCTTATCGATCCCTTTTTTTTGTGTGCAGGCGGTTCGGCAAAATTCCAGCAGATGAACACGGGCCCGGCGATGAATTTTACGGCGATAGGATGCAATAACGTGATCGTTGGCAATAATCAGGACGTAACGATTCGAACGTTTCGCGATTCGAGCGGCGGATCGAAAAGCGAAACGCGCGTTCACTCGAGATCGCACGGGGGAAAAGGTAGGGAAAAAAAAGCGACCCCAATAATAAACCCGCCTTCGGATAATAGTGTGTGCGTTCAGATTTTTTTCATGAGCCGCGAGCGGCGGGGCCTCCTCCGGGAACTTACTCAGCCGAACGTCGGAACGTTCGACCAGACGGTAATTAGCGGGAATTTGTGGGTGTGGCATTCTACGTTCTTTTTCTTTTTTTCAGGTCCTAGTCCTAAAAAATCGTGTTATATTTCCTATTATGCTGACACGGAAGCAGAGCGAAATGCCGTATTGGGTCTTTCTGATGCTCTGCGGGGTCTAGGCATCGATTCCATGGTCGATATCTACGTGGAGGACAATCCTCCCGAGAGCTGGCCGCTTTGGGTTGAGAAAGAAATCGCAGATCGTGACGTCACACTTCTTATATGCTCTCCGCGTTACTATGATCTGCTCACGTCGTCTTCTTCTTCTCACGAGCACACGCGTTTCCACGGTACCGTTATGTACAGCCTTCTCGCCGGAACGTCGCCGCGTCGATTTGTGCCTGTTTTTCTCGGCGCTGATAATCCGCCTCGAAAGGAATTTGTGCCCCCTTCTTTGCAAGGAACGCGAATGTATCACGTGGCTATTTTGCCGCCCGATGTGGGTCGGCCGGGTCACGAAGCGTTTACCGCTCTGTATGCATTCCTATCGGGACAAAATCGCACGCCGGCTCCGCCCGTTGGAGATGTCGTCAAATTGAAATAGACTGGGGAGGATTTTTTAGGTGTTTTTAGTTTGAGAAATAAAAGGGGTGCGAGAAGTTTTGCTTCATTGTGCTGTATATCTGTGGTAAGAAATGTGTCCTGTGTTCGCATACGGGTTCGGATGTAGAGCACGTGCTCTAATTCTCACATGCGCAAAAGGC
Source organism: Oscarella lobularis (assembly GCF_947507565.1). Lineage (NCBI taxonomy): Eukaryota > Metazoa > Porifera > Homoscleromorpha > Homosclerophorida > Oscarellidae > Oscarella > Oscarella lobularis. The sequence continues at coordinate 1,209,595 of NC_089182.1, forward strand.
GATGAGCCGCTAGCGATTCGGAGCTCTTCGCAATGTTTTCGACGATACTATCCAAGTTGGAAGGTAACACCGAAGTGGCGCGCTACTACACGACGAAACACTCGTGGCGCGGAAAGTAAGCGAGCTCGACGACGACGAAAAAAAGCGATGACGGCGTCGCGGCGTAGATATCGACGTCTCTATTCGGTCGGAACGCGCGCGGTGGGCACGCTTAATCCGGCGACGCAAGAAATCACGAACCAAGTCGGTCGAAATCGTGTTTTCTTTGCCGTTTTCTCTTCGACTAACGTGCGCTCGCGGTTCTAGTGGGAGTACAAGGACTTCTTGGACATTCTTCCGAGTCCAAAGGGCAGCAACGAATTCATTATCGTTGTGAAGAAAGGAAAGAAAGGAAAAGAAACGATGACGTTTACAACGGACTATAGAACAGATTTGCTCACCGAAACTCTCGTACTTTTCATTCATTTATTTATTTATATCACGTGAGAGATTTTCTTGTGGTTTTTCTAGAGGTTTCGTCCGTTGTTTGGTCATTTAGAAGGACAGCCACGACATCCAGACGATCGGGTATGGGGGAATTCATTTTTGAAATAATTTAATAGTCTTTCATTTTTGTAACAATTTTAGAAATTTCAGGGCTACAAATTTCAATGGACAGAGAAAAGAATTTCAATTGTTTTAGCGGTAAGTATTAATTAACTAAATATTGAATTAATCAAATTAATTGCTCAGATTTGTTCTTGCTCCTTGATGCAATTGGATCCTGGGTCAGGTCGAAGGCTTTGTCACTATGACTACAAAGACATTGAAGGAGTCGTTCTGGTTCATAATATTATTAATTAATACTGAAATTATTTATTGAATAATGTTACTATTTTTCAAGATCGAGGATACGCCCGGGGCATTTGCTATTATGACAGGCTCTTTTGGACGACTGGTCACTAATTCTAATTGCGTTCATTGCTTTTTTTCCAAGTGAATTTGTTTTCACGTATAGCACATCTTTGCTCTTCAAAATCGTGACGAGTTTGTTCGAAAATTGATCGAAGCCGCTCAAGCCAACGTGGGCGAAACGATAGCGTAAGCAAAGGGCAATTGAATGACCGACTTATCATACATCACTATCACCCGGATGGGCGCTCTCCAAATTCTAGAATGAAGAGGAGGCAAATGGGTTTAGAAACGTGCATGACCAAGCGACTTGGACAATACAGTGACGACGACTCTCTGACGTCATTGGCCGAATTCAACGTGCAAAAAATGTCGAGACGGCACACTGTACGATGGGGGAGTTGAAACGAGTGATTGATTAATTATGCTGACGTCACATCTTTTAGGGTCCCGTACAGAGGATTCTTTGCTTGTCCGAAACGTGTCTCGTGGAAAGAGATCCGGGCACGTATGCTGTGGTCACGTGTAGGCCTTTGTGCGACGTGAGCTGGTTATTATTAATAGTAGTATTATTATTATTGGATGAATTATAGATCTTTTCCCTCATTCGTCATCCGCACGAGCCGCAGCGTTTCGCTATTGAGTACATCAGCGGGACAGTGAGACGATACACGTCAACGAATCGGTTGGATTACGCTAACACGTATTGATCAATAATTTTCCATTTATTCTTTCTTTTAGGGATTCGTTGCTGGCGAGTATTTTGGATGGCGTGAGAGCGAGCGGCAATCGAGACGTCCACGTGAAAATGACGATAACGTTGAGAGGACTGAGAACGGCTCCGTTCAATATGCCCGTCGACGAAGAAGTGGAAAGCCAACTGATGAAATATCTCGGATCGATAGGACAAGGTAGAATGATACCATAACCCCGTCATTGGTGGGGAGAGTACCTCCTAGGAAAATCTTTTGGATATGCGGTGGCGCTGTTCAATAACAACGTTCCATACAGTGGTCTGCTTCACGCTGTCACTCAAGAGGTCTCGAGAGCGCTTACTTTATTGATCTCATTGATTGTTGTTGTTGTTTTTCAGGGTCTCTTTGCCGAGAACAAGGAAAAGCTGATTAACGCGAGTGTGACGGCTCTGCTTTCGCTCGAAGGCCAGCAGGACATACCGTCCGAAGAACTCGAAGCTCATTTTCACGCGCTTCGACGTCTCTTTGCGTCGAAAGCCGGCTTCCACGGATTCACGAACCTACCAGGGTAAAGAAAGAAAGAAAGAAAGAAAGAAAGAAAGAAAAAAATAGAATAGAACACCACCACTACTTCATAAATATGGATAGTCTTAGTTAGACTCAAACCCCTTCTCTTTAGCATACGAGAACGCCTTGGCATGAAGGTGATTGGCGCGTTGAAGAGAAAGGACGTGGCTGTGAATCACGCCGCAGTCGACATGTTGTGCTCTCTCATGCAGGTAGAGACCATTGTTGGAAAACGACGTCTTTAGTATTAATTTTTTAATTTTTTAGCCGATGCATGACAATTTCAATCTGAGAATCGAGCAATTGAACAAGGCGTCGCTTTTGTCTTCGGAGAAGTTTCTTCTTTCGCTGTTGGAAATTTTGAAGGAGCACACGGAACGCGGCACCGGAGCGCTCATTATCAGCGCTCTCTTGGATTTTCTCAATTTCGCTCTTTGCGCTCCTTACAGGTAACCATAGAAATGGCGATAGAATTATTAATTATATGTAATAATAGCGAAACGACGGACGGCAATCATTTTGATTCTTTGCTCAAACTCGTTGCGGGTAGGCGATTCAATGACGTCAATAACGTGCCTAATTAGCTCGTGTATAGATCTTGGCAGAGTGATTTTTAAATTATTTCAGGTAGAATAGAAATGTGAGTATAAATAGAGACAATTAGAGATCAGACTTGCTTGTAGCATCCTTCGATGGCAATTGTAAAGGGAGCCGGGATGCTGATGAAGTCAATTATCGAAGAGGCGGAAGCAGAAGACGCTCACAGCATGCAAGAATTGGCGCTGGCCGAAGGCGCTCTCGTCCGACACCTTCACACGGCCATGTTCACGCAAAGTGCCGATAACAGAATGCTCACGCACAGGTAATGTAGAAAGTCATTTATTATTTATTTATTTATTTATTTTTAAATACACGTGCGCTATTGTTTAGGCAGTTGAGTCGTCATTTGGTCGGTTTGTGGACGACTGGGCATCCGACTGCGCAGCATCTTATGAGACGAATGCTGGTAATCTTATTTGTATTCATTATAGATTATTAGTTTTTTGACTCTGTACTACTACTACTACTATAAAGCCGCGCGGTCTCATCATTTATCTCGAATCCGACGAACAAGTTCCGGAAACCGAACGCGATCGAATGCACGTGCGAGACAACGTGCAAGCGGCGAAGGTTAATTAAATAAATAAATACTTATTAACCAATCCTATTTAATCGAAAACTTCAAACTTTCTATACTAGACTCTGCACCGTTCCAAGCAGGGCTCCTTGAAGCAAGTGGAGGCCTTTCTCACCCACTGGAAATCGAGAATGAAAAGCAGCAGACAGCCAACAGACAATCTTCCCGTGGCCTTACGCAAGCGCCGTCAAAAAGTCAAATCCGACTACAATTGGCCCTACTTTTACTACCAGTACCAATAGCTTATTTTGTGACGTCGTAAATTAGCCTTCTAATAAATCTAGATTTGAACTCGATCACGCTGAACCGGCTTTGATTTGGAATTACAAGACGAGGGAGGAGCTGAGGGAGGCGTTGGAAGCGGAAGTCAGATCGTTTAACATCGACAAGGATTTGGGCGGAACGTTCGAGATTGCGTGGAATCATCAGGAGTTCGAAGTCCGCTACGAATGTCTCTCCGACGAAATCAAGATTGGCGACTATTATTTGAGATTGCTCTTGGAACAAGAAATTGACGCCGAAAAAATTGCTGATCCGTTAGTTTTGAGAGACCGGTGATTGGGTACTTTGTATATTTATTTCTCTTTGCGTAGGCTCGAGTTCTTTAATGATCTGTATCATCGTTTTTTGCTCTCGTCGAAGCCGATCATGAAAGCCATGTGTCTCCAGGTTTGTGTTTGATTTTTAATAGACGTTTCTGATGATTCGATTTTCCTCAGGCGATGACGATTGTCTACGGGAAATGCTCGCAGAAAATCGGCGCGTTTAACGATGCAAAGCATTTCGTTCTGATGCTCGATAAGGTGAAAGGGAAAAATGGTTTTTATTGGTATGTCTCATTGACTTTGCTACTAGACTATTGATCGTCTTGAAAGAGATCGCTTGTTGTATTTCTTGGACAAATTGATGCTGAATCGAGTGAGAAAAGAATATAAGGGCGTAGTATACGTAAATGAGGCTTTTCTGCCTGTAGCGAAATGTAAAGGAGCTGATTGACGCGAATATCGTCAAAATGTTGATTGATCTTGCAACCTTGGCTCATCTTCACACGAGCCGTGCAACAGTACCTCTGCAAGTAAGAAATTCAATAAGATTGATATGGGAACTCTAACGTGACGTTTAATTAATGGGAACTCTTTCCATCTAGATGAATGTATTGGAAGCAGCTCCCGACTCGAGAAGCGACACGGAAGCAGAATGGTACTACGGAAACAAAGAAAAGGAGCGACTCGGACCATACAGCTTTGCTGACGTCAGGGGGAAAAAAATAGACGGTTCGTTTATTATTGATTAATTTTTTTTGCGATACAGATCAAAATGTTTTGGGAGGAATCGTCGATCAATCAAAAGACGCGCTGCTGGGCGCAGGGAATGGACGGATGGCGTCCCTTGGAACAAATCGCGCAGCTCAAGTGGAATCTCATGTCAACCGGACACGCTCTCATGAACGAATCGGAAATGACGACTCTGATACTTAACATGCTCGTGCAAATATGCAGCTTTTATCCGAGCAGGTGAATCAGAAATCAATATAATTATGAATATAGGAATATGATAATTTTTTAGGGAGGGCGGTGCAATAGTTCGTCCCGTTCCGAGGTGCAAACGAATGCTGACTGATTCCGTCTGTCTTCCTCATTTGGTGCAGGTAGGCCCCCCAATATCTGTTAGGCATTTATTTATTTATTTATTTATTTATTTTGTATTAGCTCTTCTTGACTTTTGATCCCTACTTGGTCGAAAAGCTTGCCGTCTTGATGTCGGACATTGTAGAGGTGAATTTTAGTTACAATTACTTGATTTTGTAGTATTAATTAATTAATTAATTATTTCTTTAGGACAATCCTGTTCTTCCGCGATTATTTACATCGGGAATATTCTTTTTCATTCTTATGTATACAGGATCCAACGTTTTGCCCATTGCAAGGTATATCCACAGTTAAAAGAAGTGAATTAATTATTTATTGATATTGTCCCTATAGGTTTTTGAAATACACTCACATGAAACAGTCATTTCGTCCTGATGACGTCAGAAAGGCATTTACGCGATTTTTAATCTTTATAGCCTATTCGTAGAATCCAACTTCGGATATTATGCAAATGAGCATCTTGGGGCAAATTCTTCCCGAGGCCATGGTTCATTTTTTGGAAAACTATGGTTAGAGTCTACCTAATATTTTTTATAAGTAATTAGTTAATATACGTCTATAGGGCCTGAGAAGTTTTCTGAGGTTTTTCTAGGAGAATTCGATACGCCCGAAACCATTTGGGGAAGCGAAATGAGGCAAATTTAAACCAGTAAACAACTATGCAACGTTGTTAGTATTACCCCAATAGGCGTATGATGATCGGAAAAATTGCGGCTCATTTGGGCGATTTTTCACCTCGACTCCAGAGCAACACTAGATCAATTTATCAAGTGCGTTCAAGTGGGAACTTCAGACTTGGGTATTGGTTATTGATTACCTATAGTACTGTGCTATTCCTGCTATTAAATATCCTCAACTCGAGGACGAGCTCTTCTGCAATTCGTACTACTTGAGACATCTCTGTGACACGCAGAAATTTCCCGATTGGCCTATCAGAGACCCGGTAAATGCCTTGCAATTGAAGTAGGATTTCTCAAGTAAATATTTCTTCTGTAGATTAAACTGCTGAAAGACGTCCTCGAAGAATGGAAACGCGAAGTCGACAAAAAGGCTCCTTCGATGACCGTTGAAGATGCGTATTCAATCCTCCAATTGTCAACCGGAACAGGAGGGTAAATAAACAAAGATACCGGTAGAGTGATTAGCGTATATAATCTTGTGTGAAGGCACGAAGAGGGGAAAGTTCGCAAAGCCTATTTCAAATTGGCTCAAAAGTATCACCCAGACAAAAACCCAGATGGAAGGGTATATCTATTATTTGTTGGGGCTGATTTTGTTTTTCATCCGTCGCCGTTCACTCACATTAGGAAATGTTCGAATCAGTGAACAAAGCGTACGAGTTCCTCTGCTCAAAATCTCACTTTCAGTCCGGTCCCGACCCTCAACGAATAGTCTTGCTTCTTCGCACCCAATCAATTCTCTTTCAACGATACAAAGACGGTAGGCATTGAAGCTAGATGACGGGTTCTTTTTTAAAAAAAATTGTTTTTATATACAGAATTAAGCGAGTACAAGTACTCTGGATATCCAATGCTCATCAAGACCATCCAACTGGAAAGCCACGACGACCAGTTGTTTTCGAAGGCGGCTCCCCTTTTGTCCGCAGCTGCGGAACTGTGCTTTCACACGATAAATTGCTCGGCTCTGAATGCCGAGGAGTTGAGACGGGAAAACGGCATCGAAGTGCTGCAGGAGGCGTACACTCGTTGCGTCGCCGTTATCAATAATTCGTCGAAGCAGGACGAAAGAGCTGTCGATGTAAGATATCATAGAAATAAATAACTTTTTTTCTTATATGCAGATGTTACCCCGTGCTTGTTGTGTCTAATTTAGATTGCGACGCACATCACGCGTTGCTATCGCGTCGCTGCCCAATTCGAGCAATGCAGAGAAAAGATTCAGGAAGTGCCGTCCATTTTGAAAGACGTTTGCAGAATTTTGTACTTCAAGGTGAGAGCGACAGCCGAGTTCTCGTTTGAATGACAAACAGCTCTTTATTTTAATTAGAATTTGCCGCGGCTGAACACTGTAGCTGTTCAATGCGTCACCGCCTTTTCTATCGACATGTGGCTTCAGACTCAGTTGTTGCATGTCAGTTGTTCTGCTACGCGTTGGGACATTTGGGGTACGAACGCGATTTTTTTAGGCTGGAGCCGTCTGGCATCTCCTGATTTTCTTGTTCAATTACGATTTCACTTTGGACGACAGCGGAGTGGAAAAAAGTGGGGAGTCAAATCAGCAGGTACAGAATTCGATGTCAAACTACGTATAAATTCATAAATTTTCTGTTTAGGAAGTAGCCAATAATCTAGCTAAAATTAGTATAGTAGCGCTTCAAAAATTGGGAGGATATATGTGTAAGAGAGACTGGCAATATAGTAGTGTATTCCTATAAGTACCGATCTTCTCTGTGTTGGATGTAGCCGGTGAAGATGCGACTCCGGAAAATCCGTCTGTTCGGAAATCGTTGATTGCTATGCTTACTCCTTACGTCTGCCGGCAGATGAAAAAATTGCCACCTTCAGAGGCAAGAGAATCTCCGCGGAGAATTCTTTATAGAAGACGACAATCGCAATTTACAATTGTCAGGTCTTGAAACTGCTAAACAGTAACACGGTAAACCCGTATTTGATATGGGACAACGCAACTCGAAGCGAGCTTACCGACTACTTGGAGAATCAGCAGCAATCTACCGTCAAATATGTAAGAAAAAAAGGAAAAAAAGACGTCATGGAATGACCACGTAATCGTTTTTGTGTCAGGGCGAATGTGACCCAGATTTCGGCGCGTCTTTCGTTTTCACCGTTCACAAAGACGAGCTAATTGTCGGCGAAATATTTGTACGGATTTACAACGAGCAGCCAACTTTTGTTTTAGAGGCAAGGCATAGAGAATAACGGTCGTCTACACATACATATAATAAATAATTATCTTGCTTAGGATTCTCCCAAATTCACTTTAGATCTTCTCAATTTTCTGGGCGCTCAAGCAGAAGTAAGAATTGCGTTATTAATTAATTAATTAATTAATTTTATGTTACTTGTGCGCTAGTATCTCCATTCTCTGATGGCTTTGACGGCTTCTGACGTGGATACGAGCAAGACGGGTCAAAATGCGGAACGGCTCAAGAACGTGCAGTTGGCTTTGGAGGCGCTGAGAAATTGCCTACGAAACAACCCAGGAGCTGAGCTCCAGTGCATTGGACACTTCAAATTGATATTCTCGCTTCTGAGAATGACAGGCGCGCAGACGCTGCAGCTATTGGCTTTGGAGGTGCGTTGGGCATGAATAGTCAATGAATAAGGATTATGGAGTGGTTTGTACAGGTTATAACGGCTGTGACTGGAAACAAGAAGTGCGTGATGAATATTTCCGATGCCAATGTTTTGATGTATTTGCTGATGATTCTTCACACGCTGCCACCGGGTATAGCAATAGCGGGGATAAAAGACATATAGCAGCAATTGATTTTTGTTACATCTCTAGGGAGGGGTCTTGCCCTTGAGATTTTACATGCATTGTCGTCGCACACTCAAATCATAAAGCAGGCCCTCAATAAAGGTGCGACGGCCGTATCTTAGGTTTGATATTGATTTTGGTTTAAGGGGCTCTTATCTACCTTCTTGACGTTTTCTGCAACGCTCAACTTCCGGCCGTGCGCGAGAGTGCGGCTGCGCTCTTTTCCAAAATGATCACAGACAAACTACTTGGGCCAAAGGTAGGGAGGACCATTGATAATTAAATTTTTAATTCATTCTGCTAGGTTCGGCTCATTTTGAATAAATTTCTTCCTCCAATTTTCATGGATGCAATGCAAGACAATCCGGAAGCAGCTGTTCACATGTTTGAAGGTAGGCCTTGTCATATAATCTATTGGCTTTTCTACGATGGACATTAGGAAGCCACGAGAATCCTGAGCTTGTGTGGAACGACGAGGCTCGGGATAAAGTGAAAGGAACGGTCAGGAAAATGATGAGAAGGCAAGAAAATAAATAAATTATTTAACAAAAACTATGTGTGCTTATAGTCACTACGAGAAGCAGAAGGATGACCCTGAAGCTCTCTGGAAGGTAAGTTTTATAACCATCGATATTTGGCGTTTTTGACATGCATTTTGTCAAGCTTCCGCACGACTTTCTCGTTGTATACACGGACGTCGAAGGTCAAATTGTCGTGGGCGGTGTCATCCTGAAGCTCTTCATCCAGCAGCCTGCTTGGGTATTGACAGTCGCCTACATAACTCCTATCCCTTTCATCATACTTTGATATTAGGTTCTCCGGCGCCCTAAGGAGTTTTTAGTGGCTCTAATGGATCGCTTTGATAATCTCGTCTTTCAACCCGATCCAAATGTAGGAAGGGTGGCTTTTTTGAGAGATGCAGCTCGAAACATGTTCTTCTTTTTAGGGCGAAGAATTGGAAACAGTGACGCAGGCTCTTGTTTGTCTTTTCGTGGCGCAGCAGCAAATGGCCGACATGGTGAGAAAGATTAGTCAGATTGCTTCAATCTCTTACGCTTATAAAACCAGCTTCCTCAACTTGGCCACATTCCCAAAATCTTCAAAACGATGAAAACAAATTCTCCAGTGAATAGTGCCATACCGAAAGCGTGCATCAGCGTCATTCACCAAATCGTCAATAACGACGTGCGTAATAACAGTTCGCGCTCAGCACCGAACGTCCTTCTGAATTGCGTATGCGTAGGTTTGCGTGCAGACAATAAAAGAGTGCGATTGCTTTGCATCTTTGATTGTGGGCATGAAAACCCGCCCCGATGCAATCGGATTGGCCGCTGAAGCTCTTCACACTCTCTTCGAAAGAAACGATACCGTTCTAGTACATAAGGTGAAACTCGCATAAAAACTTTATAACGTGTTATATTACACTAATTTTTTTACGTTTTAGGGCGTTAAAAGTGGACTCGTTGACTATCTACTCGAACTATTGGATTCTCCGCTTGAGGGCTTGGATAATCCTTCTGCCGCGAAAGCGCAGATAGTCAAAGCGCTCAAGGCCATGAGGAAAGATCTCGAACTCGGCAACGAGGTAAACAAAAGAAAAATATCCTTATACATCCACGAAACGCGTTTTCTGTTTTTTAGATCGATTCCGTGCTAGAAAAGTCGAGCGTGTGGTCTGTATACAAGGATCAGAAGCACGATCTATTTATTCAACAGACCCAGTTTGCCGGCTACTTGACCGGTCCTGTGGGCGTGGCCGGTTACCTAACGGCAGGAACATCGACGACGACGTCCGCTATTGCCGACGAACCGCCACCGATGGACCCCCCTCACGACGAGGAAGCGGATGATTGACACAGTAAGCTCTTTGTTCGTTGTGTATAATTTTTTTCTATGAGACAGAACTTTGTATGCGCTCGTCATTTAATGTTTGTGTTCGTGAGAGACTTTGGCGTTGTCATGTGCGCTCTTGCAACGTCACGGCGTTCGAATTGATCCCCGGCGTGGTTGTTTTGACTGTTCCATTGGTGAGTGCTTGCTCAAGTCGCCGTAGATGTATACTTTAGGGCGTCATATTAATATGCACCTCCCTCCTTGGCGTCCGGAGTTAATTTGCCGTTCCCTGGGAACTTGGAATAAGTCTTTCTTCGTGGGGGCTGGAGGCTACTAAAAAAATTATAATGTGCCTTCCTCCTCGGTAAAGCCCACTGTGGGGACTGCAGTCTCAGTCCTACCACTTGGTATCCTGGCCAGGCGGCAGCGAGGAACAACCAAATAAGAGACACACGAGATACTTAATTTTAGTTTATTTTACATTCGGGACATTTTAATTAATAAAAATTTGAACATAGCATCTCCTACTTATCTGCAAAATACGCGTTGTATTTGCTTTTTCTGATGCCCGTATGTCCGGGTAGGGTAAACGGCTTTTTAGGAAAAACAAAGGAAAAGCCGTTTACCCTACCCGGACATACGGGCCACCGCAGCATTGTACACGTGTACACGCACATGTTGCTCAAACATTTATTAATAAATTAACAACGCGAGGCAACAGTATTTGTTAAATTTTTTACTAAATAAATTAGCAACGCGAGAAAAACACCATTCAAATCGTAGATACGTGTCCGACAGGCGCACTAACTACCGTGTACATGACTCAGGCTGACTGCTAGCTATAGACGGCTGTTCCATCACTTTCAACGCGTCGATTGATTTGTCGAACTTGAATTCTAATGAAGCGGGCGTCGTATGGAAGCTCCGCCCTCCGCCCCCTAAAAACAGCACCGGTGTCTTTCACTCTCACATTCATCATCGTTTATTGCTATAAGGCGTCTAGACTCTCGAGACTCGATTCCCACCAGCAGCGATCTCGGTAACGAACGATGAGCTTCCTTTGCATCGGCGGCAGCGGCGCCAGCGACGGCACGCCAGCGCTCAACAAGAGAAGGCGTAGCTACAGCTCGGTCGAAAAGCCGACGCACCTCCGAAAGCACAAATCGTCGCCTCTCAAACCTGGAAGAGCGTCGTGTAAGAAACGAAACCCTCCCCCTCGTCGTCGTTCCGGGCTTCTTCCTCGAACGATCTATCTATAGACGCGGGCGCAACGAGTCTCGACGACAGTCCGATGGGTGGGATCGCGTTTCCCACGAACGAGAGCGCCCCGCTGCGCGCGAACGGAGGAAGTTTACCCGTCGTCGTAATCGCCGAAGATTTCGTCGCCGAAACGAAAGACGAATTGAACGTGCGACGCGGTCAAATGGTCAAAGTTCTGCAATCGACGTCGTCGCCGATCGCGCCGGAGGAAAGCGATTGGATCTACGTGAAGTCGGGCAGCGCGACGCGCGGTTACGTGCCGACGCGCATTTGCGTGCCCGTTTTCATGTGGAATAGCAGCGACGGCGAGAACGACGACGATTCGGGCGAGGAGAGCGTCAATTTTTACTCGTCGACGCCTAAGTCGAAATCGAGAGGCGGACAGGCGATATCGCGCGCGTGCGTCCAGTCCGTCTACTCGTCGGAGTTGACCGTTATCGTGCGAAATCGCGCTCACACTAATAATGCTTCGTCGCACGCTGTCGAATCGGCGCGCGTGTTTGACAGGCGCCCGCAGGGCTTCGCCCTAGCGCTCTACTCCTATCGCGCGCGCATGGAAGACGATTTGCCCGTGCAGCGCGGTGATTGGTTGGTGATTTTGAACGCGGGCGATCGCAATTGGCTGTGGGTACGTCGACGCGACGGACTGGAAGGCTTTGTTCCGCGTTCCTACGTCTCGCGACTAGGTGAGTGGTAGTTTCCCACGGGAGAGCGCTCGACCTCTACTCGCATGTGAATGAATGAATGAATTACTTCCGCCCCCCTCGAAGTAGCAGGTGCTAGTAAACAAGCGCGCGAAATTCGAGCAGCCTTTTAGAATCTTAGCCTCTTTTATCTCTGATACCGACGCTCTTTTACGCGCGAATCGGGGCCCACCTATTTATCATTTACGCCCACATTTTCTAATTCATTTTGCTTTAGACGAACGCCCGCGTCTCGCGCGAAAGCCCCCTTTGAAACACTACAGAAGCGACGGGGACCTCATCGGCCTAGCCGCTATGGTCGTCGATTTCGATTACGACGCCGTTCATCCTTCGGCCGTTTCTATATCTCGCGGCGAACTCGTCTACGCCGATCTCACCTCGAAAACGACCAACGGATGGCTGTGGGTGAACGTGCCGACGAGAAATCGCGAGGGTTTCATTCCGTCGACGTTTGTGCGTCCTCTTACGTCATCGGTATAGACTTGTTGATATTACGCGCGCGACGTCACAACTTGTAACATGCTATCTTATTCTTAATTGTTTTCTGTTTCGTTAATTAATCGATTTAGTTCATTTTTGCTCTGTTGGTATTTGGTGGCCGTGTGTGTCAATGAAACGTTTTCGCTTTCAATGGGTCCTCCCCCACCACGCCCACATTCGGGTGTCGCAGTTCGTATCGTTATCTGCGGCACGTCGAGTCCGGATCGATTCCCGGCGTCTAGCGACGTTCCCGCCCGACTATTGTCGGGCACCAGGCATGGGTTACTCGGCGGTGGCGCCGGATCAGAAACGAGGGGAATAGTGGCGTGCGCTAAGCGACGTACGCGATTGTCTTTCGACTCGATTCGAGACGGAGCGACAAAACAAGGAGACGAAACCAACTGAAGACTGCACCCGCGCCGAATCAATTTACCTGGAATCGTGGGTCGAGTGCCAACACCTCCCACCGGCGACACGCCCACTCGTTGTAGAAGACTCGGAGCTGCCTCGGGGCACGTACGCTTTCGCGTAAGCGAAGGCTTCGATCCTCGAACGCGATCCATCGTGCGAGCAATTCGTCGAGTCTCTTCCCGCTCGAACTCCTCGTGCATGCGCCGAGCGCGACTGATACGCTCCGCTTCGCGACGAACGCAACGTCGCAACGAGAGGGCGTGACGATCGCTCCAATCGGAAAAGACTTTCGACGTGCCCCGGATCTCCATTGAATATCAAGTCGACGGCGAGCGAATGCAAGACGTCAGAGCGGCCGGTCGTTTGACTGCTTTCGTGTACCCCCCGATGTGAGAGAGTTCCTTCGTTCACGTGAGAGGCGGAGCTTTCTCACGTTCTTAGAATTCCCGTATTTAGTCTATGGCTCCATTGTCTCTCACGTGATATCATGCACAACCCCCCAAAATTGCCTGCATAGAAAAGAATAAAAACCCATAAACAAATAGTTCTAATTACAGAACACCGCTAACAAATCCATGATCCAAGAGTTTATCAGCTGAAGGTCGAGTCTCTTTATCCCTAAAAAACCAGAAATGAAATCAGAATTAAACAATTGACAACAAAACCATACATAATCAACGTTATTGCTATGAAATCTCGCACACATTCAGACACGTGATCGGGCAAATCTGGTTTTGTCGCCTCGGTTGCAATTTTAAAAAGAGCAGCGATTGCCTCGAGTTCATGCCAAGGTGGCTTTGTTGTCAGCATTTCAACCACGGTACAGCCGAGACTCCTAAAAGAAGAAAACGTCTATCACGTCTATCACGTCTATCACGAGGCTTAGAGGCCATACCATATGTCAGCTTTTCTACCATATCCTTTTCCATTAATCACTTCGGGACTCATCCAGTAGGGCGTCCCGTGCACCGACTTGTATCCAGACATAGTCCTTATTGTCTGCGCAAGAGGCACAATAGGAAATGTAAGTTCTATCCCATTCACTTACTTGAAGTCGTTTCGATGCACCAAAGTCGGACAGTTTGACGTTGCCGGAAGAGTCGCGAAGTATGTTCGCTCCTTTTATGTCTCTATGGACAACGCATTTGGAATGCAAGTAGGCCACGCCTTCAACTATTTGTCTAGTGTATTTCCGGGTTAGAGTTTCAGTGAGTGGACCGTGTTCTTTCAGGAGATTGTGAATAGAACTCTAGAGAAATAATCTTATAACCGCGTCATTTTTTCCTGACGTCAGCGACTCACTCCAGGCATGTATTCCATGAAAATGGAGAGAACGCACTCCGTTCTCTCCGTTCCATAATACTGAACAACTCGATCGTGTTTCAAATTCCTATATATTTCCATTTCCGTTTCGAGAGCTTGCACCTCCTATCAGTTGCAACAAATGATAAGAAGAAACCAATTTCCATTTTGAAAAAATCCAAACCTTCTGCGCTTGCATATCGTTAGCGTGAGTGATGTCGACTTGCTTCACGGCCAACTCTCGTCCAGTATTTCTATCGTGACACATGTAAACCTGAATGTCCGATTAATAACTATTAAAAATAGTCATTTAACAATCAACCGTTCCAAACGCTCCAGAACCCAACACTCGCCCTTTCGTCCAATCATCAGGTTTACTCAACACTACAGATAGAAATAATTACACTTTATTCGCGGTGATAACATTCCTTTTATTCCTTACGGTCTGACGATAGATTGAGTTCTGATAAATGAGCCATGGCAGCGTCCAAATAACCCGCCTGAGACAAGCTCTCTTTGCTCGAATAGAAGTCAGGCGTAAAACTCTCTGGAGAGGCTGCAGACTCGGCCAAATACACGTCGCTAACAGCTCGGCGCGTCTTTTTATGACGACGCGGAAACGTTCGAAATTCTGTACACATTTTTTTAATTTCTCGTTGATTATGTGAATGTTTTCTTTACTTTCGGGATCGGCGTTGTAGTCGAACGTGTGACGTCGCGTCGGATATGTCCCGGGTCGGCTCGGCGGATCGTCGTAATTCCGATATCCGCTACTCTCGCTAAGATACAAAATATAATCAAATTTAGTTACACAATCCATTGCGTTCAAACCTAGTCTGACTAATATCCGTTGTTGATCCACTTGAATTTGGACTTGGAGCCACCTTAATCTTCTATATATAAGAGACTTATAAGTCTTTCATCACATTATCACCCACACTTCTCTCACCCTGACATAAGATCCAGGAGGCTGTTCCGGTTCAGGAAGAACGCCGACTGGGTCGTCTTCGGCTATAAACATTCCGCCGCCACCTTTAAAGAGTTCTTTCGCCCTTTCGGAGTACATGGACTGGGGACGTCCAGGAGGTTCGCGCGTGAGGCCCGGAGGCGGCGAGTCTCGTCCGCCCGGGTGGTAGGGATGCATGGGCGGGTTCGTATCGTCGATCGGGTGAAAGCCGTCCGCAGTTTTGCCCGGAAATGTTCGAGGAGAAAGTCGCGGCGAGTTTAGGACCGGGGAGGAGGGAAAGAACGGCTGCGAGTTGGATCTCGCCGGGAAAAATGAATTCTGAAAAAAAAGGGAGGACTCTGTATATATAGCCTAATTGACTGACAACAAACTGATTGACGGACTATTTCCGTTTATGGTATTATCAACTTTTACAGCTATTTCAATTTCAGTTTCTACGAATGCTTACCTGTTGAACGCCTCTATTGTTCGAGGCAATCGAGAGTGAAAACTGAGATGTCGGCATGGCAACAGTCGTGACGGGATCAGAAGGCTGAATCAGAATGATTCTCAAACTCTTCTGAGCCGGCGAACGATCGAGGTTCAAGAGCGCCTTATCGATATCGGCTTGACACGTGATGGAAAGAGTCTGCTTCAACTAGACACAGAATAAACAGTAGAATACAAAAAAATAACATATATCATTCGTGACGTCGTGTCGTCCTACTTCCGCGTTGAAATAAAATACGGTCAAATCGACGCTATAGATCGATTTGATCTTCGCTTTGAGATCCATAAATTGAAGCGGACGCGACATGAGAATAATCCTTTTAGAAATGATTAAATTAAATAACCCGATTCAAATATCAGCACTTTCTCTCCTGCTTGAACTCGAACTTGATTCGAACCTGGTTGCCCTATAGGGAAAGAGGAATATCCATTCGAGGGGGCGTGTCGCCTTTGAGGAAGACGACGAGAAATTTTGCTTACAGGCATCGAAACGACGCCAGTTCGCTCGTGCGACGTCTGATTGCGTAGTTCCGACAAGTTGTAGGCGATTGTGGACAGCGTCGACGCAGTCGACGCGTCCGACACTGTTTACGAATCGATTCGACGTGTTTTCGCGCCTTTCGGGATCGTCTACCTGAATCCATCCGATTCCCGCCACGAATCGTAATCCTCGAGGGCGAAAGCGGCGACAATCGACTGCTTTTTTCTTCTTCTTGCGACTGCGCGAACTCGAACTAACGCGCGTTGTCCGGCAGCACAAAACGTCAGTTTTAAAAAGGGGCGTGATCACAACGTACACATTCTGAATAGAGAGCGTAAAGAAACTTTTATAGTTCATCGCGCGAAGCGCTTTTCTGAAAATCAATAATTCAATAATTAATGGCGATTAATTAATCATTACTGTACATACCTTTTTTCGACTTAGATGTTGCTGCACAGTATTTATTATCCCATTCACACTTTGAGTACCAATACTGACACCCACAAGATTCTTAGAAGAAGTCTTCTTAGACCAAAACAACTCAAAAAAAGTCAACAACTTTTTCTTACTTGTCTGCGTCCATTGGCTCCCTCGTAGAAATAAAGTGATGGATATGCACGAACCTGAGCTTGATTACACAGATGCCTTTGTTCATCGCAGTTCACTTTTCCACATTTCACTTTACCCTCCATCAGCTGTCAATACATAAAACCGAAAGAAGGTAAAGTGAGTTCTCTAACTTGCCTCGGAAACTCTTTCAAAATTAGGAGCAAATTGGACGCAATGACCGCACCAAGGTGCATAGAAATCAACTAGCCAAGGAGTAGAATCCTCAAGAACTTCATTGTTGATGTCATTCATAGAGAGAAGTTTGACTTTCGACGGCAAATAGTCCATCGCCCACGCTCGAATTGAATTGACGTCTCTCCATCCGGAATAATCGCTAAAACGATTTCTTGATACTACAGTACGAGGCACGGTTTACGGTATTGATTTTTGTACCTATAATGCCCGGTTCCTGTTCTTCCAGACGGGTATAGTCTCATTGTCGGATAGCTAGAGATTCCCTCCCTTTGACACAGCGAGTCTTCTGACACGCAATCGACTTTAGCAACTCTGGCTTTTTCTTTTAAAATCTAATTATTATTTATCAGTATTAGATAGACTACCGTTTCCTGTCTTTTTCTTACTCTAGCCACTTTGTTCCAAACAGGAATTAGCTGCTGGCACGGTCCGCACCAGGGAGCATAGAAATCGATAAGCCACACCTCTTCCCGTTGTTGACTTCTGACCATTTCGTCAAAACTAGACGTTGTCAGGGTAATCATTTTAGGATTGAGAGTATCCTGCATTGAATGATACCAGTAGGATTAATATACAGACGACACTCTCTCTTGAAGTACCTCAATAAATTCAACTATTGATTTTGCACTGTGAGTGCCATGAAATTGATGCGGCTGAGATTGATTGTAAAATATCGTTGTAGGATAAGACCGTATGTTCATCTAATATTATCTATATATTAGATTCCTGTATTGATTTGATTGTTACCTTATTGCAAAGATGCGAATGAACGGTGCAATCGACTGTGCCAAAGCTAACACTGTTTCCTATACGATGCGCTGCCTTTCGAAACTCGGGCAACAATCTCATACACGGGGGACACCACTATGAATACAGAACTAATAGTAGATGATAAATCTATGATGTCTTTTCTTACGGGAGCAAAAAAATCCACAACCCACGGATCCCTTCGATTAATAACTCTCTCTGGAAAATCATCTGGAGTCAAGGCGAGCACGTGGGATGAAGAACTGGCGCGAGCAAAAACTGCAAGGTCTTCGGCGAGAAGACGTCCTGTTGCAATAAACCGACTACAAATGCTATTTATCGTTAATTGATTTCTATTTACCGTGATGCTGTTCGAAGCCTCCTCTCTTATAGAAGGCCACCTGATTGGCCTTCATGTGAAGTTTCTGGCAAAGACTTCTCTGAGAATCGCAATTCACGAATCCAACCTTGCAAAAGACCACTCATAATTAGACTTTTGAAGTATCAAAATCCCCGCTGCGTTACGTTAATGCTGTCAAGTAGTGGAGACAGCTTTCGCATTTCCAATTCGATATCCGAAATCTCCTTGACAAAAATAACAAGCCAATAGATGCCGTTGCTGACGTCCTTTTCAACATCCTGACACGTCGGAGAAGTCAAAACAAACTATACTTCAAAATCAATAATTGTTACCGCCCACGAATTAATTTCTTTAGGCAGAGGCAACTGCAAAAGAGCAAAGCGAGAAAGTTCTTGAGGATCAAGAGATTCATCCGATTCCTTTAAAAATCAATTAATTAATTAATTAATCAATTAATTAATGGCAAGACAATGCCCCTACACTGATTGGTCCGTCGCGAAACGTGTAAACAAACGTCCCAGAGGAGCGCTTAAGTTGTTGGCATAGAGACGGATCGAGAGTACAATCAATAGAGCCAAATTTAAAATACTTATCCTAAAACTCTATAATTATTGAGGAGCCCAATCGAGCGTTTCACCAATGTACTCATACCACAATAGCAGCTAGTTTTCTTTGCGAAAGAAGAGCCATGCAATCTAAAGCCCAAATCCCATTTTATTCAATAAAAATCTCGCTCATATAAGCTCACTCTCTTCCTCAGATGAGCAAACGTTCAAAAGCCACGACTTTTCGGTTTCTTCTCCGTTCACTGTCTCGTTAAAATTCAACGCATTTAGTTCCATGACGTTGGCCGTGACGAAGCTCATTGCAAAATTAATCAAATTCCTTTTCGTTCTTTCTCCTCTGTATTTTTGCGGCTAAACAGAATAAGAAACTTATAAACTGAAGATTCCAATTTCTCGTTTTCTCACATTAGGATAAATTAAAAGTGACGGATAGCTTCTTACTCCCTGCTGCTGACAAAGATTCCATTCGTCTCCGCAATTCACGGCTCCAATTCGAAGAACTCCCTCGAGTTCACGAGCCACTTCACGCCACTAAAAATCCCAAATGCACTTTATAATTATAAAATATCATCATCATAATAATAATAAACTTACTGTTGGAGCCAAGTGGTGACAGTGACTGCAGTGCGGCGAAAAGAAATTCACAAACCACAGGTCACCAGAATTCAAAACGGAAGATTCTAAAAATTCGAACCATTCTGACGTCATCCTTACCATCACGCAAAATAAATTTCTCACCAAAGTCAATTTTACTCAACGTAATTATTTCGTCATCATCGTCATAAATACCTATATAATCAGTGAATTTTTCGTCCGTTAATTAAATAGGCCTATATGAATTGTACCGAATTCTTCTTGATAATATTGCCAGCTTTCATAGCGACCCCATCCCTTGTTTTCGTCTAATCCCTCTTCGCCGTACTGGTCGTATTTATTTCTAAGCTCTTCGTCTATACGGCGTTAGAGAACGTTTTAATTTATTAAAATCCAATTTTACCTTTTAGAACTTCGTAGGCGCGATTTAGTTTCAGAAACTTTTCGTGCGCTTCTGGATCGTCCTAAAAGTTGCTATTCAAATCGTTTCACCCCCCAAAAAGTGCACAAATTCGATACGGGGTTTTTATCCGGATGTGTTTTCAGAGCCAATTTCTTGAAAGCCTGGCGAATTTCTTTGCTTCCCGCATCTTTGTTGACACCGAGGCGTTCATAGAAGTCGTCCGATAACGAGAGAGAGACGAGAAAAGCTAACATAAGCGCTACGACGCTTCCGACGTGCCACGACATCATTATCCTAACGTGCGCTACACTTCTTTGGCTCTCTCCGGCTCACTCGTAGTTTTAGTGCACGGGGACGGGACCACGGGGACGTAGCTTACTGCATTTACATTTCATACACATGCAAGTAACGTCAAATTCTCACACAACACAAATATATAGAAAGTTGAGTACAACTACAAGCGATGCATCTTCTCCCTTTTATCCAAAGCGACCTTCTGCCACAGAGACAGTAAAAGAGTGACCCCGTAGACTCCGGCGGCGATAAAGCAGTTTCTAATCCGGGACAGTAACATCGAACACGTACAGAATAAAACGAACACAAGCGAGACTTACGTTGACGAGCCAATTGTCGCGTCTTCGGATAAAGCAACCGCTTCGACTTTGAAGAAGACGCCGAGAAGAAGCTGAAAAGCGAAGTGTCGCGGTAACGAGGCTATTTCCACAGAAATCCTCCCACTCTCTCTCACCAGCATTATAATTCCCCAGACACTAAGAATCGTGCAGCAGGTGGAGCATTTTCTGCCGAACAAAGGAAGTTTGTAGTAGAGCATCGTCGAAGTGACGCTGATTTCACGTGACACTGATGTGCGTTATGCTGTCCCGGATAATTGACCAAGGCGCGCTTAATTAATCGACAAAATTTGAGAAAGACAAAGCGATTAGGAATTAGGACTTGACTCCAGCTGACCTAATTTGCAAAGCGGTTAGGAATTAGGACTTTGACACTCCAGTTGATCCAGCTGATCTAATGTTCATAATGGCCAGTACAAGAAGAGCCACCTGTAGTAATACAGTACATTGACATAATTACTCATTACGAATAACTGAGATGTCTTACCCAAGCTACCATTGAAAAAAAAGAAAAAGCGATTGCTGATTCTGCGGCAGATTTGCTGAACGGAAGTACTTCAACGTCGCCTGCAACTTTGTCGGTGTTTGCCCACTGAACAGTTAGATACAGAAACCCAACAAACCAGAGAAAGGCCAAGAGACCCGACACAACAGCATCCGCAGTGAAAATATGCTTCTGAAAGGACTCTAACTTCCTCATCACTTCCAAAACATCGAAGACGAGCATGACAATGGCTACAATGATGGTCAGGATGCCCACGCCTTCGCCATATTGGCATGCCCCACTCCCCGTTAAATCGGACTGCTTGAGACCGTAAAAACAAACACCAGTTGATCCAAAGCTGCTTGCCACTTTGTCGGCAATGACGCCGACAACAATTATAGCAAACAACTAGAGAGGGAGCCTTGAGATTAGGGTCTCAGAGTAAAGTGCAACTCACCAGGGCAAGTACTCTTGCAACGAATCGGCCTATCAATCGAGCAGAAAGATTCATAGCCAGCAACAAAATAGCAAACACCGCCCCTAAAAGTGCTCACGCGTAATGAGAATACCACACATTCCACAACTTCAATTTCCCGGACAATACGCCTGCTGCTTGGGTACAAGCTAAAGACAATCAAGCAATGACATTGGTATAGAAACAGTATAGGAGAAAACGGGACACTTTCATACCTGACACCCCAAAGTCAGTGTCGTTAAACACAATACATGTAGACAAAGCACTATGTTGAATTTTGTATGCCTCATTTCCACACACATCACTTTTTTGAGCACTCAAACCGCAATAGATCAACTTTCACGTACGCAGCGTCTTTCTTGTGAAAGCGCATCGTCTTAGGAAGTTCAAGCGAGAAATTTTTGAAAGTCTTGTCTACCGTCATAGGTACGCCCCAATCCTTTGCCTTTTTCTCCAAATAATCCCGCGTCGACGATTTATGAATAGAATAAACGTAACCCCTGCACAGTCGGAGTGCGGTCTGAAGAAACTCCACGTCGCGACCTTCGTTTTTCTTCGTCCCATAGGGAGGATTCATTACAATCGTGTCGAACAACTTGCCGGCGCCACATCTCAAATTTATGACGTCACACTTGACGAAGTCCACCTGACCGTCCAGTTCCATATCGGCGACGTTTTCGCTCGCGACGGACAACGCATCGTCGTCGATGTCAAAGGCGACGACGTGGCGAGCGCCGAGAAGAGCGGCGCCGATCGCGAGCACGCCAGAACCGCAGCCCAAGTCGGCGACCAGTTTTCCGCTCAGATCGTCGTAGCCGAGGTGCACGACATCGCGAAGAATATCCGCCGCAACTTCTGCAGGCAGTGCGTACTGTTCTAGAAGAACTTTGGGTTCGCTAAAGCCGTCTAGGCTCCCTAAAGCGCCGACGAGTTGCTTTCGTTTCATTCCTATACGGGACATATGAGAGACGAGATGAATGCGTCATTCATCAACCAGTTTCCCTTTGGCAATATTAGTGTAGTACAGTTTGGATGTTTTAAAAATCAAGAGGCATCCATTTTCCTACCAAAGACTTACGAAAATGTTCTTTGAATGCGCCGAGAGCAGCCGCATCTTCGCATTTGAACACAGCCGTCATGATTGACTTCCTAGCGTCGACAGTGGCTTCGATAAAGAAAAACGTTTCCGTATCCGCCTAAAATTGAGAATTCAAAAAAAGTCCCGCGCACGCGCTCATGCGAAGTACCTGCTGAGAATAAAAAAAGAATTTCATTACCGGTTGCCCGGCCGGACTCGAAGCCATTGCAACGATACGAAATTCCAACATGGTTTGTTCCAGTTCCTCGGGCGTTGGAACTACGGACAAGCAAAGCTCCACGGATTCACTATACAAACTCCGGGTACAATAAAAAACCGCGACAAATTAACTGCGACACCTCTGCGGTAAGGCAAGCCATCGCCTTTCAAACTCCGTCGGAGTTATCTTAGGACTAGAATTCAGAACGATGACGGGAGGAGTTTCTTCCGGAGCAAGAAACTCGTCCTTAGAAACGACACAAAATTTAGCCTAAATTCATACCGATGCTATAAGAACGTTACCAAGGAGACCAAATCTCCCACGACACTCTTAACGCCTATCGGAATTGAAGACGTGTCGCCACCGACTTTCCGTTGATCCCTATCCCCCCCGTCGACGCTGGAGCCGGATGCCGAAGCGGTGCTCTCGGTAAACGTCCGTTCAAATCGATCGTCTAATAATTGCACGTGCCCGTCTTCTGTTTGCATTGGGACGGGGGAATCGTTTACCTGCAGCGGCTGCAGTGGCGGCGGCGAGCGTTTGTCCTTCTCTCGGCGAGCCTAATGTGTAGGGCGGCTCCGGCGGAATGAAATTAGTCGACGGTTGACCGTAGACAACCGCCAAAGTATTGAACTCAGACAAGAGCTTGTCCTATATTAAAACTTTACCGTGTCACAGACACTATACTCTCATTTTTTTCGCTAGACCTTGACACCTACAAGACGATCTTCCGTAAATAAGTTTATCGCCGGTTTGGGCCCGGCAACGACTCGCTTCGCCTACGATTCGGGCGGGGCGGGGAGAAAAAGAAAGCTAAATTAATTGGGAAAAAAACAAAAAACGTTCTCGTGCACGCACTTCGGAAGCGTTGCACTTCAAGAGTCGATAGTAAAAAACGGCGCGATCGTGAACATCCATATCGACGTCCTCGTCTAAAGCGCGAGCTTACGCATGTGTATGTAGTCTGATCATCAACTCCGCGTACCGATGCAATATTGAAGTAGACGGCCCAACATGTTCTGACACTCGGGCGGACGTTTGAAGAACAATTTCATTGTCGCCGTAAGCAGCTGCAGACGAACGACAGCCGACACTTCGTCGGTCACATCACCGACGTACTCCTCGAGTAAGTAGGGAGCATCGGGGAGACGCTAATAGAACGCAATTATGCATAGAAACCTCCAAGGCGACCACGTACTTCGCCATATTCGCCGAGAGTCCATATGAGAGCCGCTTTGCCCTCAGCGTCGGTGACCAACGCGGCGCTCGCTGGCAGGTGCTGCACTATGTCGTCAGCTGCATCGACGTACTTGCGTACAAGATCTAAATAAAGACAAATAAAGACGACTTGCAAACAATTGAGAAAACAGGAAGCCGCAGATGGAACGCGAATATAAAAAGCCCCCCTCGCGATATACGAGCCCATAGTCAATCTTTCTCGACGACGTCGACAATGAATAACACAACTCTGTGGCTAAACGACACCGTTCCCGTTTACAAGCCCAACTGGTTTCGTCTCGTCGTTCTCCTCCCGTCGATCGCCGTCACGATCATCTGCACGTTCGTCATCTTCGTTCTCCTTCGCGTACGCGAACTGCGGTCGGTGACGAACGCGCTCATCGTCAACGCGGCGATGGCCGATTGGCTGCGCGGCATCGTCGGCATATTCAACACGTATATGTACATACGACCGATTCCGAACGACACGACGCATCTCGTACTATGCGACATCTTTCTCTTTCTTCACTTCGCTCAGAGTTTCTGGTCGAATTGGTCGATGGCGGCGCTCGCCTACGATCGATACGATCTTCTCTCGCGACCGTTGAATCGTCGTTTGAAAAAGAAGCAGGTGACCGCAATCATTGCGACGATCGTCGTCGTCGCCGTCTTCATATCGTCGTTGCCCATCTATAGCGGTTGGAGTCAATTTCTTCTCTATCCGCTCGCATCGAATCCGCGTCGAGCCAAGTGTCGCTACACGCAACAAGAAACGAATGCCTTCGATTGGTCGTTTCAGCCCGTTTTCGATTTTCTCGCCTTCATCGTGCCCGTCGTATGCGTCGTCGTCGCGTACGCTCTTATCGTTCGATTGGTCATGCGACACAAACGACGCCAAGAGCAGCACGCTCGCAATCTCGGACGCAGCGCCTTGACGCTGTCGTCCGCGACGACGACGACGACGACGACGAACAAACAGAGCGAATTTAAAATCGAGTCCAACGACGCAATCGAGTCGACGTCGCCGACGAGTGTCGTTCGATCGAAGGCGTTTCAGCTCGTAACCGCCGTCGTTCTGACGAATATCGTTCTCACTTTGCCTTTCGTTATTGTCGCCGAATTGGAGAAATTTCGCGTGATTATTATCAAGGTGTTTCCGGATCGAATGAAGAGCGTTCTCATGACGTTGTTTCATTTCAATTTCGTCGTCAATTCCGTTCTCTATTTGTTTTGGATACGCAACGCCGTTCGAATGGCGAGACGAAAGGGAATACAAACAAAAGGAAAAACGGTCCGACTACTGGCCAGGTGCTGCTAAATCTAATCCGGAGGGATTGAGAGGGGAGTAGAGTACTCAGAGACAAACGGACGTGCTTAGATACCGTAGAGATTTATAGACATGTTATTAAGTGTGGGACCCCTACGGTTTTTTTTCTTCACTGTTACCCCGCCTACCTTTCATGACTATGAGCACTTCCGATGATACGTAGCTAACTTCGAGCGAGAGCAACGCGAGAAGTTTCATTCGGCAATGATCGGCACAGCTTGAGTGCAACATGGCGATTTTTCCCACGGCGCGAATGGATCGTCTCGCCATTTCGATATTGACATCCATAGCGTAAGCACTGATAAAGAAAGTGTATTAAAAGAAGCAAAGAAATTCTCTTTTTAGAAGACTCGATTTTACCTCAATTCTTCTACAATATCAACAACGTTGCTCGGCGACGAAATCGTAACAAGGAGGTCCAACTTCAGGGATTTGACGTAAAAGGGATCACTATAGCTACAAATAGAGAAGAAGTAGAGAGAGAGATAGAGAGAGAGAGTGTAACAGGAAACGTTTCTCTTGCCGGCAAAAAAAAGATCGAAATTCAGAATCCATAAGCCTCGGCTGCCGAATCAAGAGAAGCTGAACGTGATGAAGCCCCGTGAATACGACTTCGGGCGAACTGTTTCCCAAGCCAATTAGCGTCAAAAGTGGAGCTGAACGAAAAGAATCCCCTAATAATTAAGTGGCGTCTCCGCGCACGGAGAATGCCCAAATACCTTTGATTCTCTCATAAATGTCCTCTTGTAGATCAAAGAGATTATTCGTTAGATCGAGAAAAAGACGTATTGCTCCGAGAACAACTCCGTTATTAACGTGTTTTAGCCTGTCGTCCAAAACATTCTAAAAAAACGCTGTCTATTAATTAATGAAAGTCGACTAGTATAATTTCTCACTAGAATGTCATATGTTTCCTCTTCGTCCGAAGCTTCATAACGAGCCAAGACTCTCATCACCAGACACTGGCTCCATTCTCCGAACTCCTTCAGTCGACCGAAGAGATAGTGAGCGAGCGTCTTGGTGAGAACGACGCCTCCTTCGTCGGCCAAAATCTCATCCAAAACGATAAGGCAATTACAAACGACTTGCGGGTCGCTATCGCGAAGCATAGCGTAGAGTCGATCAACGAGATTCAATTCTACACCAACGGTCGCGTCATGACTCGTGCATAGGAGGTCCTGGGGAATGATTACCTTGAATGATGCCAGGCGTCAAGTGAAAGAGCTTGAGACAACCCATTACGGCTGTCTTTCGTACGTAGCCACTTCTATCCTCCAAGCCCTTCATGAGAGGTCTCTGCATGTACTCCACTAAGCTAGCCAATCTAGAATACGATAATCAATTATATATTATTGCTGTGGCAACTACGATTATACCCAAAATAAAAGCCAATCTAGGAATACGATAATTACGATTATACCCAAAATAAAAATTATTCTGCCACATGTACGTGAACTCAACTGCGTATATGCCTTGCGTTTTTTACCTCAGCGAGCACATGGTTCTCAGTGCGAGACCTCGAATAGCCGGGTCTTGATCGCTGCTGTCCTTCT
Organism: Oscarella lobularis; assembly: GCF_947507565.1. Taxonomy (NCBI): domain Eukaryota; kingdom Metazoa; phylum Porifera; class Homoscleromorpha; order Homosclerophorida; family Oscarellidae; genus Oscarella; species Oscarella lobularis. The sequence goes on from NC_089182.1 coordinate 1,236,422, forward strand.
GAAGGGTATTGACGGCCAACAGGGCCAAGTCCGAATGCGATTCCGCGTAGTTGCTCATGTAAAGATAGACCAGTTTTTTGCGAACCAAATCGTTCGTCGCCGAGGCCTAGAATCTTTGTGAGTGCGCTTGAAAGAAAACGAGGAGGCGTGGCTCTCTTACCATGACCATTTCGCTGAAAAGTCGCGAAACGTCGATTCCCGACGTCATGCAGCTAATCACTCTTTTTACGACATATCTGCACTTGTTCGAATCTCGTTGAATGTCTGGATTTCGCAGGAGAGCCCTGGCGCATCGAAAAAGGGACCTCACTTCGTATCGACTCATTTGAAATCGACGTACCGAAGCTCGTTCACTTCGCTTTTTCTGTTCTCTCCGCTAAAATACGACATCTAAGCGGCAAAGAACTGGCTTTTTGTGCTGTACAGCTATTGTTACGACACGTTTTCTTTTCAAGTTACGGCACTCTACGGTAATATGATAAGCGGAGCTTATTAAATTGCGGTTTGATCTAGTACTAGCAGTGCTTCCACTGCGTTTGCTTGTTTGCAGTTTACAACACTACATTACTGCAAAGAACCAACTACGTGCTCTCAAAGAGAAGTCACTTCCCGGTTGGAAAATCAGTCAAGTCTGTACGTGTCTTCCAACACGGATACCTCAATAAAATGAATGCCGTACTCCTCGTCATAATTGTTGCGACACGCCATTATCCACAGGCCGTTGAAAGGATTCAGTTTAGCTGTGTAAATTTCCGTAAATCCGTTGTCCATGCGAGTGCTCCACGTCGAGCCGATCGTGTATCTCTTCGTCAGCTCAAAACGCATTTCCCAAAATCGAGCGTTGTCGTTCGTCCACGAGGACCAGCGCTTCTGATTGTGACAGCTGCCACTGTCGACCGCAGAAAATTCGTGAGCGTCGATTACCCTATTGTCCCAATAGAGAAAGCCCGCGCAGATGCTCGAATCGCAGAGAGCCATGTAAAAGTCGTTGTCCGAGGTCAAGTTGTCTTTCCAGAAGCGAATTGAGACAATGTAGGTGACTTCCGTGGACAGCTTTCCTTCTTTTGTCAGTTGCACCTATTCTCAAACGTTTCGTAGTCAATAATAGAAAGGGTTGAATTTTACCTTGAATAAAGGCGTGTCTTCATTTTCTTCTCTTGTCTTTTTGAACACCAAATGCGTTTTCACCGACAAATCCGGCGTCTCGAAAAACCGAGCATTCTCCTTTAGCCAAAACGGGCTCATGTACTTGTAGAAAGTAAATCCCTAGGCAACCAAACTGTACCGTATAACTAAGTACGTACTGTATTCGCAGGGTACCCTAAGTCCTGAGGGTCCGGGTGGACCCGGAAAGCCCCTTGCTCCCGCTGTCCCGTTAGCTCCGGAACTGCCCTTTGGTCCTCGAGGTCCCTGCAGCCCGTTCCGCCCCGGATCACCGTGCTTGCCATGCTCTCCCTTAGACGAATATAAATAATAGAAAAAGAACAAATTATTTATTCAAACCGGAATTCCATTCAGCCCAGGAAAGCCTTGATCGCCTTTTGATCCCTTGAATCCCTGCAGAGAAAAGAAGAGAAGGTGATTGTTAACAATGAGAATTCTTAATTCATACAGTAGGTCCCATAGGTCCGACTTCTCCTTTGTCTCCTGTTAAGCCTTTTTCACCCTTAATTAAGAAAATAATTAATTATTCGGCAGTTTAGAGCTCTTTTTTCAGCACTCACTTGAATGCCTTGAACGCCCTTGGATCCTTTTTGTCCAACATCTCCTTTATGACCCTAGTGTATATCCCAGTGAGCGCGCACCTCGTCCTAGTAACGCGTGATCCTCACTCTTTGCCCGGTTGGTCCAACTTCTCCCTTTATTCCTTGCACGCCCTCGCTGCCTTTCAACCCGATTTCTCCTTTCTGTCCCCTGTCACCCTGAGACGAAAACCTGACCTCCTTTGCACTGCCTAACCTAAACTGCGGTCGCGCGCCACCTTTTTGCCTGGTATCCCAATCAATCCTTCTTTTCCAGGATATCCCTAAAATTAGGGCGAAACAATACAGGATGAAGAGATGCAAAAAAGAAGACAGCGACGTTCTCACTCTTGCCCCAGGCAGTCCTTGCATTCCGGGCGGTCCCACAGGACCGCGGACGCCCTCCATTCCCTGCAAACCCTTCAAAAACAAACAGCTCTTTTCCTCTAGCCACCGTCAGAGGGAATACAATCCTTCCTTTCCCACAGTAAATAATAGCGACTCTGTACATGCAGTAATCACCTCACTTCCTTTGCCGCCTTTCTCGCCCTTGTCTCCCTTGTTTCCTTTGTAGCCCTGCCAATAGCAAGTCGACCTCTCAAAATGCGCACACTTGCACGCACGCGACATCACCATAATTCCCGTGTTGCCTCGCACGCCCTTCTCCCCCTTTTCGCCTCTTTGTCCTTTATCGCCGGTCTCGCCCTGCAGCGCATATTCAGCATCATCATCAAAACAAATAAAATTAATAGCATAGAGCTTTTAGCTTCGCATTGCCTTTGATCCCGATGTTCCAAGTGGGCCGGCATCACCTTGTTGTCCCTAAACCAAATAAACAAATGTACTGCGAGAACTCCTACTGCTTCTAGAAGACACCTTCTCGCCAGCCGAGCCAGAGATCCCAGGAAGTCCTTGCGGTCCGCGCACCCCTTCAACCCCTGGCAAACCCTGTATAAAGGTAACAGTACAATAATGCGCTTGATAAGAACACCACTCACTCTCTCTCCTGGCGGACCGGGATGACCTGGAGAGCCGATTTCGCCCTATTTTTGCATAATAAGAAAATGGAATTGAGGACCATTTGTCTTGCGGTCGCGCGCCTAATGCATTAGCGCCAGAGGCTCTTTCGCGAAGGCTCTTTGTCGTTTGGGTCTCTTTCGTACTCGTTCGCCTTTGGTACATGGACAGTCGTAAAGTCCGTTGGCGAGATTTTTGCTATCGGACGCTGACTCCACTGGCGGTGCTGGCGCTTCTGATGCCGTCTCATCGCTATAGGGTAAGTGCGTGAGTGGGGTAAACGTCTCGCGGCTCGTGTCGCTACCGTTGCGCTGTAACGAGAGTTACTGCGGCGAGGAAGAGGAGAGCCTTTTTGAAGGTGGCGAGCATGGCGATTGCCGTTCGTTATATGAGAGGCTGCGTCTCTTTGACCGTAAACAAATTAGATTGTAGGAGAGGCGGAGACTTCGAACAAGAAAGTGCCTGCGCCAAATCGAATTACTCTCAGAGCCGTATATACAGTATTTCGTATATATACGGCTCTGGAATTACTCAGCATTTCCCTGAAGACCTTGAGACTAAGTCCTTACACACACAAAGGAAAGCCCATTCTTTTGAAACGTTTATTCTCGAGGCGGTCCCCAAGTACGTGTACCAAACTGAACCTCAATCTAAAGGTGTACCTTTCCCCCTCTTCTCAATCATCGTCGCGGTGACGACGACGGTATCGACGATCGTCGTCCGGTTCGTGCGACCGCCGCCGCCGACGATCTTGGTCGTTCGGCTCGCGTGACAGCCGGCGACTCGGACGCTCTTCGCGACGTCCGGATCGATCGTCGTCTTTGTCTTCGTCTTCGTCGAAATATCGCCTCCGATCCAAACGACGCTGCCGCTCGCGCTGCTGATCTTCGTCGTCGCGGCGTCGACTCTGCCGTCGTCTTTCTTCGGCATCCCCTCGTCGCCTCTCGTCGGGGCTGTTGCTGGAACGACGACGATCACGATCGTGGTCGCCCCGTCGCCTTTCGTCAGGGCTGTTGCTATGGCGACGATAACGACTCCGATCACGGTCGTCCCGTCGCCTCTCGTCGGGACTGTTGCTATGACGACGACGACGATCGCAGTCGTCCCGTTGCCTCTCGTCAGGGCTGTTGCTATGGCGACGATGACGACCCCGGTCATGGTCGTCCCGTCGCCTCTCGTCAGGACTGTGACGACGACGATCCCGGTCGCGGTCGTCTCGTCGCCTCTCGTCGGGACTATGACGACGATGATCCCGGTCGCGGTCGTCTCGCTGTCTGTCATCGGGACTATGACGACGACGACGATCCCGGTCGTCTCGTCGTGGTGCCGGCGGGGCGGCTTGGCGTTGATCCGTGTGACCTCGGTGACGGCGACGTGGGGCTCTTTCGTTCGGCGACGACGAGTCAGATGAGTCTGAATCGCTGCTGCCGCTATCGCTGCTGCTGTCATCTGAACTGGATGACTCAACGTCTTGTCGTTGCTGAGTCATTATCATTTTCGGAGCGTTTTTCAAATGCTCGCGAAGATCGTCCCTGTGTAAGGAAACTACGTTATTCCAATGCTTAAAACGGAAAATACTGTTCTATACTCTCTCCGGGAGGAGGAAGCAAGCGATTAATAAAACCAGGTGCCAAACTGTATTACTTAAATGTCTTACGTTAGGCCTCCCAGTCCAACAGACGTGAAGAAGTTGATGCTGAATCGCGTGTTTCTCGGATTGTCCCGTGGCATGAGACCTTCAAAGTAAGCTGCCAGCGTTCTAAACACATCCACGTCACGCCGCGCACGAGTTCTCCAAACATTAACTTACGGATCTTTGAGACGTTCGTTCAACTTGGGAAGACCCATAAATTCCGAGAGCTCTTGAAACAGAATCTTGATAAAAATGCGACTAGAAAGAAAATTGATTCGAAAAATATTTCATTCGAAAGCCAGCAGCAGTGTACCTCGAAGAAGTCGTTTCGTCTTCGTTGAGATGAATGCACACCATGCACGTCCACGGAATAGCGTCGGTGAGAAGCAGGTGTCCAAATAGCTTGGCAACGTTGCGAAGTTTATTTGTCTCCAAACGATGAATGGTATCGTACTAGAGCCCGAAAATTGCGTGCTTTCATGAACGGAAGAATGGAGATCTTTCTCACCTGCTCCTGAAAACATTCGCAAAAGTGCTCTTCGTAGGATTTATTCACTTGGCAGAATCTCTGCGAAAGAAAAGTCGGAGTCGTGATCGAACGAGTAAACTCCAATATTTAGGGCATGTTTTCTGCCTTACCTGTGCTAAGAGACCATAGAATCTCAGGTAAGATCGCTCTTGACTACAGCATTCGAGCAGCATGTGGCAGACCTCTCTCTAGAAAAGTACGCGCAAGTGAGTGACGATATGAGATGAAAAGATCGGTCACCTCTTGCGTCGGTTGGAAATTCATTTTCAATAGTTTATGAGCGCACTCTTCAAAATCTAAGCTACAAAACATAAAAAAAAATTGAAAAACAAATACTAGACAAGAGAGATGGGCTTGTTCGATACCTTGACATTATCGTGAGATAAATGACTCTTCTCAGTTCAGTCAGATTCGATTGAGTTTCATCGATAATGAGAGTTTCTTTTGCCGCTTCTTTAGAACCCGTCACGATTATACTAAACAGGTTATCCTACACCGCACCGTCTTCTTCATCTTCACTCTCATCTTCGTCCTCGCTACTGCTTCCTCCTCCAGATTCATCCTCGCCAAGGATATCTGTGAAACAGTCAATATTTGATTTAAAGAAATCATTGCTTTCGTCCTTTATCTATACCTGCTCTAATGATTTTATACTTCTCCTCGTTTTGCATATATTCTGCATCCGGAGTAAAAACGTCTGCAAAGAAAGAAAAACGGAACAAAGAATCACTGCACAACTAATTAATCAATCCACATCGTTGCAATTCTCACCCAGCTCCTCTTCTGTGGTGCCATCATCTTCTATTTCCAATACGTGGGTCACCTGTTCGGCTTCCTCGACCAAGTCAAGTTCTGGCAAAATTGAAGGATGATCCTGGAAAAGATTGTGAGAAATTGCTTTGCAACTCAACGCGCGCTACGAGCATACTTTGAATTTGTCTTTTCGAACAGCAAATACGACGTCAATCATGTATTGAATGCGCTTGTCAATCTTTGCCTCGTGAAGAATGCTTCTGAACCGCTCAAAAATGACTATAATGGGAAATAAAAATAAGCAAGTATGTTAATCAAGCAAAGTCCAATTTACGATGGACTTCCGCTGAGCTGGTTTCTCCCAAACGATGACCGCATTCCTTCATGAAACCAACCTTGGAGGATCAAATCAGTGTTAGGACGATCTCAAAAGCAGAGAAGCGCAGACTTACAGCTACTTCCACGCTATCATCAGTGGGATTATCCAACAGGACAAGCAGCAATTGCAAAGCCACAATATCATCAGCCTGTACAGCGCAATCAGCATACATTGATGTCGCCCTTTTCTAATGAACCCACCACATGTTGATTGACAAGGTGAGCAATAAAAGTAGCAGTGGACAGACACAAAGTCTTGGAAGAGAAAATTACACAACAAGAACCCTCATATCAATTTGTTCATTACTTTGTTGTTGCGACGATAGGACCTTCGGAATTGATGAATCAATCGTCGTAGAATGAGTAGCCCAATTTGAGGAAACTTGAAAAGTGAAATTAGTGGAGCGCGTGTCTTCATCCCGTACACTAAAAATACCTTGGTATTCAGCACAGCCACAAGGGCTGCGTAGACGTGAGTAAACGTGATGGAAGCGGCCTGCGCTTTCAGAACGGATCGAGCCAACAAACCCCTAAAATGTAATTGAAAAACCAGATACATAATAAAATCAGGACCGCACCTGCCACGTATGATGTTTTCCCGAATCAATTCTTGCACGACAATAGCAATATTTGACGTGTTAACCTGAAAATTTTAATTTATACGCAAACCCTAACAAGTCTCATCTATCTGACTTTATTGATTAATCCGTTGATGCTCTTTTTCAATGCTTCCCAAGCAAGACGTTGAAAAGCGACGCTGCAATAAATTCAGTGATAAAGCCAAATTAGGTTTCGGAGTCTTTCGACTCACCTGCTCTTGTCGGCAATTCTCTCCTGCATCATTCTCAATTTTGCCGGTGGAATGTAGGCTCCGCCCGTTTTCGTCATTAGATTCGATTCCTGTTTGGACTTTTTCGCTGGCGGCGGGTGCGAGTCGTTTTTTTCACCATCGCTTCGCACGGATTCGATCAAAAGCGATACTATTGAGTTTTTCATTGTCTTACTCTCGTTCTCGTAGTTTCTGGGCGGCGGGAGGACTAGAGAAGATATTACGATTTTCTTAGAGGCTCTAGATAGTTTACTTTATTGTGAGACGAGGCGCTTCGTCGTTTTCCGAGCCGGAAGGCGATTCCTTGAGGGAACGCGATGAGCCGTTGCCCCGAAAGGGCTCCCAAAAAGATTTCTTACCCGTGACGAGTCTTCGCGATGTCGAACTGCAATTCTAGACATCAAGAAACTGATCCAGAGTTTCCAGACGAAACGAAGAAAGACTTACGCGGCGTCGGCCATTTTGTGTTCACCGGGACTCTTGTACCGCATTTCCCGGATTCGTAAATGACGGAGAGCGTTGGAAACGGCATCGCTTGCAGCGTACGTTTATGTCTTGCGCGTGCTCGTCAAGAGGTTCTCTAGGCAAGCGAAGATGAAAGGCTACAGAAATTCGTCGAAATCGCCCTCGATTCGAGTCGAAGGTCGGATCGTTCTTCGTTGAAGTGCCCTCCGCCACTTGTGCGCTTCTTTTTACAGAATGGCAGACGCTATGACAAAATCCGAGCAGAAACGAAATCGATTACATGAAGAACTAGGCCACGATCGTTTCGTTGCCTGGACACAAGAACACGCAGAGCAAGAATTGCAGACGACTCCTCCTACATCTGCAACCAATTAGAGTTTCGCATGCGCATGTACAGACAAGCTATCAAATTTAGGCAGCAATGAATGTGACGAAGTGACGAAGTACCAGTCTCAGAGCAAATATTTATGGCTCTCTGTTCTCGTAACTGATCAAATGACTGGGGTAGGAATGACCGTTTACGAACACAACGTGAATTTTTCCATCATGCGTTTGCGCATTAATGGAGTCATAGTAATGTCGCGTAGGATGGCGAATGCTGGGAACTGATCGGGTGTTTTCCGGCTTTGCGTCGTCCTCAGGAATTCCTGTCAGGACTTTTGCCAGAAGCATTTGTCTTGTCCGGCCGTCCTCGTGTTGGTATGAATAGGAATGAGAATAGGAAGCTTTTTCGGCAAAGTAGCTTCCTTTGCCCCATGACCCCTGTCTTGCAATTGCAACATCGAAACCGGCTGTGCCTAGAAAAATGTCTTCCGGTCTGTTTTTTCTTGTGCCGTGGAAAGCTTTGATTTCAGCAACAAACCCGTTTTGTCGTGCTATCCTCAACTTTGACATCTCGTAATTTAGCCACAAGGTGAGATTCTGTACGCGCTCGATTTTCTTAACAACCACGCGACCCGCCATGGAACTTTCGAACCGTTCCTTCACGTCTTGATACTCATCTTCGTCCTCGTTTAGGCAAATGAGTTGATTTTGCAAATCGTCGCGATGCCAATTTTCGGGAGGCATAATGCTCATTGGAAGCTCCGTCCGACGAATTCTCCTCTCTTTTCTCGTATTCATATTCATCTGGGTCATTCTCTCCAGATCAACGCGGTAATCAAACTCTGCTCTTGAGAAATAATGATAACGTTTAAGATTTCCTTCAGTCGGGTTGTACGCCTTGTCAAGTCGATAAGCATCAACGTCGTCGTAAGCTTGCCACATTCCTTCATCATTTTCCCATTCCCAGGACACAAATTTTCCTAAAATTCATTCAGAAAATGTACGATTTACGCAGGTGAAGTAGTACCTTTTTCGTAGTCTTCGCATCTTTTTTGTAGTTTCTTGTTTTGCGCAAGTAATTGCTCGTTTGCGGCTCTCTGAATTTCAAGCTGCTTTTCACTTTGTTCCTTTGCTTCTGTCAGTTCCTTGAACCGCTGGGTCATGTCTTGAAATAGTTCTTCCTTTGCTTCGGTCAGCTTACTCAACCGCTCGGATAGCTCTTGGCACCTGGCGCTCTCTTCTCTCAATTGCCTTTCAAGAGCGGTCGAGAGTTGATCAAGTCTATTCCGCTCCATTTGAAGCCTGCCCAACTCTATTTGAAACCTGTGCAGCCCTGCATTCTTTGCCGCGATCTCCCTCGCGCGGATTTCAAGTAGATTTGTAGCATTGAAAAGAGAATTAGCATCTTTCTCTCCCTGACGCACTTTTACGTTTTGTTCCTCTATATGCCTTTTTAATTGTTCACACTGCAGGCCCAACTGCTGCCTTTCCTCTGTTGTCTTCTTCAGATGGTAATTCAAACGTTGATTTTCACCCCGGAACTCCTCAATAGTGCGCTTTTGATCAGCAATTTGCTTCCAGGACTCCTTCAGTTCTTGCTCCCTTTTTTTACATTTTTCTTGTAACGGAATCAAGGTGTCAGCCCAAAGGGCGAGGGTTTCTCTCTGTTCTTTGACTTCTCTTTCTAATTGACCGTTTTTGTCTTGCAAGGTTATGGTTCTTTCTTCTGATTCGGAGAGTTGTCGAGAGATATCCAAAGTTTTTTTCTTGTCTTCTTCTTTCTCGTTACGAAGCTTTTCCAGCTTTTCCATCAGTTTCGTCTTATTCCTCTCGGCGCGCTTTTCTCTTTCTGAGTCAGTTCTTGACGATCGTTCGCTAAATTCTAAAAACGCTAATAAAACGGCAAGCAAAGAGTAAAATCTACACTATCATACCCCTTTCCCTTTTTATAATCCATTCCTCAATAGCAGACCAGAGGTCCTTAATCAAGGAGTGGAGTTCGCTTTTAGCTTCTTTAGCCTCGCCGATCGATACCTCGCATAAATCGGTCTCCTCTTCTTCGACAGACGCAAACACTTCGTCGCACATAGCCTCCGCGTCAGCAGAGCAAAAGCTATCAGCCCGTCCGTTAATCACAAGACGAGCTCTCAAGAGGCTCAAGGCTTTTGATACGGACTTCGCTCTGTACCGACACGACAGACTCTCGTTCAGCGCTTCTTTGACTTGTAAAGCTGCGGTGTCGAGATAGCCGCTGACGTCCGATAGAGAACTTAGGCTGTCCTCGTGAGAAAACCTGGACTGGCGGCGGGACGGGCGCCTCGGCGTGCTCTGAAACGGAAACGGCGGAGAATCGAGACCGTTGCCTCTGTCATCGTCGGCGGCTGAATTCATTCTCCTAACAGATGGATCCTCTGCGCTGAGAACGCTAGAGAAGTACGCGTGCCCCCACAAACACACTCCGTGTGGTCTGGATCACGTTTTCCGAAAAAGCGGAAGCCGGAAAACTTGCCTATTAATCCAGGCAGAAAATCAAAGCACAGTTATATTCTAACTTCTGAGTCACTTCCCGGGCGGGTTGGGTGACATTCTGAATTTCTGATCATACAGCACACAAGAAAAATAATCTATTCATCAATCAACTAAAAGCGACGGGAATCGAATAGGAGAGGAAGAAAGACACGACGAAACTCAACGTGACCACGCATGATCTGTACTAACTCGGCTGACAGCCGTGCGGTCGGACTCTCCTCACGAAGTGACGAGCCTCGTCGCCGTCACTTTCATCACCACCGTCGTCGTCGTCCTCATCGTCGGACCCACTAGCCAATCTCACTCCCATATTCATGAGCATCAATTCAAGTGGATCGGTGCGCATTCGCTTTTGATTTTCGCCGGCTATCTTACTCAAGTCCTGATCGTTCGCCGTCGCCGCGGAATCGTCGATCCCGCACGGCATCGAATCGATCGCGCGCGGCGACCAAAGCCGAATGACGGGATCGATGCCGCTCGTCGCGACGACCATGTGATGGGGATGGGGTTGCACGCAATTCACGATCGCCTCGTCGCCCTTGAGCGCGCGCACGAGTCGTCCCGTCGCTTTTTCCCATATGAAAAAGCGGCCGTCGTCGCTGCCGGCGGCTACGTACTGACTTCGACCGCCGATGAAGCTCACCTCCTTGATGTCGGTTGTCGTGTTGCAGTGACCGCAGTAGTGAGTCTTGAAGTCGATTGCCTTTCTCTGGCAGTCGTATTCGAGCGAATCGCCTGAGTTCGCGTCGCGATTCACTTGACTCGTCTCGCCTCCCGATCCTCCTAGTAGAAAAGAGCAGAGGTGTATGTTTAATCTATAGAGCGTCTGATACAATATTCCACTCTCCTTACCGTTTTCTGACTTCGTGTTCGCTTTGTTTGCATCAGCTTCAATATCCTTCGCCAGGCTCTTACTCTTCTCCGTCAGGTCGGGAAACAGTCGCTGAAATCGTCGTATCGAATCCAACGCCAAGTTGTGCCACTTGAGCTGATGGAGGCAATTTGCCTGACGAAGGTGAGCCTTGTAGTTGGACGGATCGAGCGACAGCGACGTGTAACAATCACGCAGGGCCGCGTAAACGTCTCCAAACCTACAGAAACAGGCCGAGTCAGAAAAAAACAACAACGTCGGTTTGAGAAGGAACCACTGTACCAAGATCGTTTCAAATACGCCGCAGCACGATTTGCGTAGAGAACCGGCTGATTGACGGCGTGCACCATCGCTTCGCTATACAAATAAATCGCCTTGCTATACTGCTGCTCCCGAAACGCCACGTTCCCCAGCAACTTCAACTCGGTGGCCCGTTTCGGCATTTCGCCTAACGACGAAGCGACGTCGCCGCGCACCGACGAATGGCTCGTCTCCACGTCGACGGCCATCCCGTTGCAAGCGCTGCTCCCATTCGCTATCGTTCCGAACGACGACTCGAAATAGAGCGCTCGTCGCGGTTCGAGTATGTCGTAGAGGTAGACCTGCTCGGCGCCGAGATTGACGAGCAGCTCGCGCCCGTCGCCGTCGGGACTCCACGTCGCGTACGTCACGGCGTATTGCCGATAGCGTTTCAAGCGACGTCGACTGTTCAAGTGACCCGGGCAGAAATAGTGAACGGGCGCGTCGATTGCGTACGGCGGCGTCGGCGGCGGCGGAGATCCGGCGGCGGTGACAACGACGGCGGCGGCGGCGAGTTTGCGCAGGTCAAAAACGCGCACGTACGGATCGCTGCAGCCGGCGGCGATCAGGTGCGTGCGAACGGGATTGATTGTGAGGCACTTGATTTCGAGACTGTGACGCGAGACGTCAACAAGCGTGCTCGCCTGCTTGTCCGTCGGTTCGCGCATGTCGTATTGCCTGTGTAAAAACATACATTATTATGAATTTTACTTGATTATATTCAGAAGAGAGATGTCTGAAACTACCGTATGGTTCCGTCTTCGGCTCCACTCCAGAACGTGTGAGGCGTGTCCGGTGCGGTGGCAAGTCGCTTGACGCGATTTCGATTTCGAAAGGTGTAAATGGTCTCGCGTCGTTGCAAGTCGTGCAGACGCACTTCGGAATCGGCCGCTGCCGTCGCGACAATATTGTCGTCGGAAAGCGGCAAAAACTGAATTTTCAAATTATGACGTCATAAAATGGGAAAATGTCGCTATCACCTTCACGGAGAAAATATTGCCATCGTGGCCGGTGTGGTGGACGACTTTGACTTCGCGGGCCTCAATATCCCACACAATTGCTTTCTGGTCATCAGACCCAGATGCAAGCAGCCTGCATCAGCACAACAATCATAAAAAAAAAGGATAAAGAGGAATTACGGCGAAATTAGCACGTCATTTAGTTTTTCTGATGTCATATAAGGTCACAAGAGTAAATGAACATCGTATCCCTACCTTCCCGTGTGGTTCCACTCGAGACAATTTACGCAGCTTGCGTGTCCCTAACGAATTAGGGATTTTACGATCCCCCCAGCCTCTCTCCCATCGACGTCGACTTACTTTTAGCTCGGCTTCAAGTCCTAGACGATCGATCTGAGCCCGACAGCCGAAGAAGTCGCGTCGAAAGGTGTGAGATGAGGCCCCGTCGACCTGAGGAACTTTCGCTGGCGAGAACGAGACCGAGATAAGGCGAGACGAACCTGTCGAAGGCTCAGACGTCGACAGATATTCTTCCTGTCGTCTGTCATAGCGCAAACGGCTCGGAAAGACGAAGCCTATTGGAACTTATTTCACCGCAATTGAGTCGCGTCCCGTTGAAACCAACTCAATAGGAACTACGTCATGGGCGACAAGTATACATGTATTGTCATTGATTCTGTCACAAAATATAGCTCTCTTCTCAATCTATCCTACGACTACGTAAGCGTCGACGTCTACCGGGGGGTACAGTACGTTTAGTCAAATTGTACTACAAAAGTTTCTTCCAATTGGAAAAGCCGCTCAGTACTTCCTGCAGGGCTTCAAACCATTCCAATCTCTCTTCTTTCGAGTCGGCTGTCATCAGTTCTCTACGCGAAACTGTAAGAACGACTACATTTTTGGGAGACCGAGCGTACTTTCGAGATGAGTTCGGAGTTGCTAGTAGCAATCCGTTGGCTCTCACACATTCTTCCTTCGAAGCAACGGAAACCGTTCCGCCAACAAAATCCAACAAAGAAACTGATTCCAAACAAGGCTATAATAATAAACGATATTTGAAGCCAATCAGAATGAAAGAATGACGAAATCTACCTGCAGCTGCTTTACGTCTTCTGGATACTTCCAGAATTTCAACACTCCATTTTCAAGCTGAGCCCAACGACGATTCCACAGCGTGCCATCGTGACAAGTCTGTGAAAACGAAGTATATAGTAACAGACGTACGAAGCGATAGACCTCCTACCATGAATCCCGTGTGAGTGACGGTTGATTCTAAGTCAATTTTCGTTTTGAGGTGCAATGGGCCAAGGAGACATTCGCCAGAAAGCTAGAGCACGGGTCTTTCTTTCAATTTTTTCTCCAAGGTACCAACTCACCTCTTGTAATTGAAACGTCGTCATTTTGCAATTGGCAGGAGTGAGTTCAACTTTTCCAAGACGAACAAACCGGCTGGTTCGCTTGTCGCCACTTCCTTTCATATTCAGCTTCCTGCCTGCGCAGAAGATTTACGTCAAAGAGGCCTCTCACAATCACGCGACAAGGAGCGCTACTTCTTCACTACACTTAATTAACTATCTGGTTTCTTGAAAGTTAAAATACAGGTGGGAACCTAACACGCGCGAGAGAGATTTCGACATCTGAAAACGTACCGGATAACTTCAGAGACCGCCGACGAGTCTAAAAAAAAGAGATAAATAGCATCTCCGCCGCAGCCAGAGGCCACGGAAGACGACAATCTATTTAACTCACTTGACGACCGAATATTGCCTGAAGCTTCTTTGACGTTGACAATTTCGAAAACGGCGAATTGTGACGAGCCTAGAGAGAAAGAGAGAAAGTCTGATCAAGGCTTCCCAGACTATCCCATTCGGACTTACGCTGGCTAAGAGCGACTGAAGTTTCTGTTTCCTGTTCAGGGACGAATCTTGGTGAAGTTTTTTATACTCGTCTTGAGACAATTGAGTATGCTACAGCGAGAAACAGCGTTTCGTCTATACGCGCGTTTCACTTCGTTCTTCTTACCATTCCATACACTTCAAGAGATATCTTGAATTGCGGATCGGCTCCATGTCTGCACAAAGATATAATTTATTGGAAGGAAATAGAGGAGACGTCTCTCTCACAAGACTATTCTGTTTGAAAAATGAAGGTCGGCCTTGAAGTCTTTTTCGTGCGTGGACAGAAGATGAGTGCCAGCGATGCTCGTGTCGTCAAGACGAACGAGACAAAAAAAGGAAAAGCATTTGTGATCTAAGAACAGAGGGAGTATTGTAGGGGAAACAGCTCTAGCGGCGCCTACAGCTACAAAGCGTGGGCGACATCCAAAGGAAGACCCACACAACGAGCCATAGGAATATTTTCTCAGACGATAGAAGGACCAGTGTATTCCCAAAATAATCAACAAAAGACTTAGGAAAGAATCGCGTACTCACCGTATTTCTGCTTCAGCGACGAAACGAACTCCGGATCCAAAGGAAACGATATGTCTGTAGTACAAGAAACATAAAAAAAACACAAACTCACGGGGAAAAAGCGCACGCACCCGAAAGCACGATACTAGCGACGCACGACGACACTTCGAAAGCGTCCTTGTTCGCTCCGCCTCTCAACGACTCAATCTTCTCGAGAGAGGCAGCGCGTCTCTCCGCGGCGATTCTCAATAGGCGTTCGCCTTCTAATTCGGCGCCGACGCCCTTGCTTGCGCCGCGCACGTGATCCAAAGCGCAACCCGCCTGTCTTTCGATGTCCTCCTGTATAGCGACTTCTTGCAAGAGCAACTTCAAAAAAAAAAATAATACAGTAGAAGCTCTGTCGTTTTCTTGTGCGAAATGAAAAAAAGATTACTTTCATAGCGTCGTTCTCGTGAAGAGCTCGTAGAGCCGAATTCTCCATCATCATCGTCACCGAATAGCTCTTTTTCAACTGCGCCGGCGGGCCCCCTTCCGAGGATCCCACCGATCCGCTACGACTGCTACTTCGCGAGCTCGGCGCCGTCGTCCCGGCGCCGCTATCCAAACGCGAGCGCTTCATCGACGACGCGGGAAGCGGTAGTCGTCCCGGCGAAAACGACGATCGGCGCCCGAAAACGCGAATCTCCTCGTCGCGATTCGGCGCGAGAAGACGCGCGGCGTCGAATCGCGACGACGATAACGTCGACGTCGACGAGGACGAGTCGTCGTCGGCGTCGTCGACGCCAGCGCCGCCGCCGTCTTCCCATTCGAATTCGAACTCGAATTCGTCGCTCGATCGTTCGTCGATGTGCTGACGTCGAAGGGAGTCGCTGAGCGCTTTGCGCGCCGGCGAGAAGAGCTCGTCGTCGTTGCGCCGCTGCTCCTGCTGCTGCATGGCTGGCAGCGATGGAACCGCGCTTTCGTTCGTTGGTGTCGGTGTGGGCGTGGTGGGCGAATCCAATCGACGACGTTTCGGTGAGAACGTTCCCACGTCCGACTGATTTAGTCGTTCGGGTTTTGCGGTCGGCGTCGACGTCGCTTGCCTTTCGGCTTCGACGATCGGTTCGTTGTCGAAAGACGATGACGTGGTGCGTTTGCGACCGGCGGCGGCGAACGTGGCGCGTTTCTGTCGTTCGGCTTTCCGAGCGAGGATTTTCTAACGGAAACGAACGTGGCGTTTTTTGATCGTTCGTCCACCTGTGGGTTTCGTCTCGCGAGGGTGCGAGGCGCTACCTGAGTGATTGGGTCCATTCACGGTCACACGTCTGGGTCAGTTCCTAATCGTCGCCGATTCTGTGTCAGTTGTGTGAGCCTTCTCCAGACCGTTCGAATTGAAATAGCCGCTTGATGACATGCGCAGAGCTCGGGGGAGTCATCATTTTTAGCACGTGACTATTTTACAGTTATGACTGGTGTAAATTCATTTTCTACTCTCTACACTTTCCCTAATGCATTCTACCACTATTTCTGCTTCTTTGATCACCTTTTCTTTAGGTAGATGGCTGAATGCTATTCGCAAATAATTCTTGAAATCCCCGTGAACAGAAAAACTACCCAAAACAAAAAGGTAGAACAAGAATTTTACAACAAGCTTATAGATTACAAATTTCCTGGAAAAACTTTCACGTTTTGACGTAAACACGAAATTGAAATGTCTAAAGTCACTCATGTCTCTGCTGCACACAGACAGCCTGCCCCTATGTACCTTTTGCTGCAATTGACTCGGGCAATTTCATCCAAATAAAAAACCCACCCTATAGACGCATAGCAAGCGCGCCTCCTTAGACTCTGTAATGCACGTACCTGTGGTTTCTTGTATTTTATACATGATGGTAGTCCTCTGTCGAAGATATCACACAGAGCTGAAGCGTTCTCCTATATACAGTATATAGCATTCACCTTCTAAAAATGAATAAAAAATTTTCTTCATTGCCTTGTAAATAGCTTTTGCCCTCAGCAGTAAGTCATCAAGCAGTCCCAGCTGAATAGCGCTTGCCATTATTCCCGTAGCACAGTGATTGGGAGCTCCTCCAGACTTGATGTGAGCGCTAGAAGAACTTTAATTAGTAAAAATCCGAAATCTTTAATCAATATCACACCTTTCTGCAATTATGTCTCGGACGCGTTTTGGAGCCTCCATCCATCCAAGCCGCAAGCCAGGAGCAAAGATTTTAGAAAACGTCGCATTGGAGACAACGTGTCCTTTATAATTCGGATCATCCCTAATGATAGAGATCACTTTTAATCAATTCTTCCAAGCATAACTTGGAACTATTACTTTGAGTCATAGGCAAACAATCGCCGGTGCTTCTTTTCTGTGAGAGGTAGGAGATGGTATACGTCATCACAGATAACCAGTAGATCATGCTTTCGCGCTATTCGTACAACCTCCTTTGCTCGCTCTAGAAAACCGATTCAAATTACTGAGACAGTTGGTTAGTTTATTGATTTTTTCTCAAACCTTTCGACAAGCAATAGCCGGTGGGATTGTGATACACGGGAATGGTATAGAACAGTGCACGGAAAGGTGAGCAATCGGTCAAAGCGTGACTCTCTTTTCCACCCAACTCTCTCTCAACAATAACTTCCAATTCATCAGTCAACACACCATCTTCATCAAGAGGGACTAAGATACGGTGGTCAATTCTCACTCTCAAAACAAGGAAGTTTGCAGGCCATGTGCAAAATGCCACCTACTCGTTGGTACATGGGACTTCCGTACCGCTTATCAAAACACAAAAGGTACCCTCTATAACAAACAAATTCACCGCAACCGTAACTAAGCAAAGATCTAGTACCAGACGCGTCACAAGACTAATCTAATCACAACAATGCGGTCACCTGTGCCCTACGCAGCCAGCAGACACAATCGCCTATAAAAAGTGACCCTAATGGAACTACAGAGCAGCCTGTGCCATATATATATATATACGGCTCTGGCCTGTTCAAGACGGTCACCTGCTCATTAGCGGAAAGCAGCACCTGACGTCTACACAAGCAGTCCTCGTGCTACAGCTAACTAGCCCCGAGGGATGGATTCAAGTGAACCGGAAGGTAATAGGCACAGTCAATGTTCTTGTTCTTATAACCGGATATCTATCACTATGTATCACATTTTAGTTCTGTACCTGGCACGATTCGAAGTCCTGCTTGCTCGAGCTGCCATTTTGCTCCCGCAAAGGTCAACTCCTCGACGAAGACGACGTCGCCCGGTCGAGAAAACTGCGACGCAAGCGTACGCACGCCGTCGGTCGCTCCGCAATTCGTCAATAGATCCGTTCTGTAGATCGAGGAACCCGGAAGTGGAGTCGGGAACAAAAGTCAGTGTAATGCACGTACTCGAATACTTGTTCGCCGAATTCGCGCGTGAGGAAACGAGCGAGCGACTGGCAGAACGGCTGAAATGGGTCGAATCGACTGCCGTACATCATCAGCTCGATCGCGCTCTCTTGCGACTTTGTACAGCGAGAAGATCGTCTTGAGGAATGCCTTACTGGGAAGATGAAAGCCTACCATGCTATGAATTGATGCCTCTTTGTACGCGGCTGTCGCCCTTCGAAGGATTTCGTCTGATGGCACGCCTATTAGAAAAATAGGACATTGGCGGTCTTTGCTCAGTGAAGCAAAACGTTGTTAGGACCATAGCCAAGAGATTGACCAGTTCGACTGTCGAAGAGAGGACCCAATGGACCGCTTCTGCCTTCCATCCTCCACAAGTTCACGTGACTACTTCGGAAAGCGCACGTGAAAGTCTGGCTTCTACAGTTCTTTGATACAGGAGCGAAAACATGATTCCTTTTCGGACTAATTTTAAGTGGACAAGGAAGCAGCCCGTTTTCTTCGCTGATTGATCTAAATGTATGCATCGATTGACTGATACTGTTAGTGAGAGGAGGACATCTCGCTGATGGAACTGCCTCCACAAATATCCCGTACCCCAACGCCAATATGAGTAGCTTTACTCTGTTTCTTCTTCTATTTCTTGCTGCTGCCCGAGCCTGTCAAAATGGCAAGAACATACTGTTCCTCATTGCTGACGACGGTGGCTTTGAAGCTGGAGGTACCACCTTTGAATAGTCTCCTCCATTTGAAATTGGGCTCCTGAAAAACGCTCTTGTGCAATATAGTATACAACAACACCGCCATACAGTCACCCAATATAGACGCTCTTGGGCAAATGAGTACCATCTTCGATCACGCCTACACGTCAGTTTCAAGTTGTAGTCCTAGGTAGACAAGAACCAAGATAGAACGATATATATTTCAAAATAAATTATTTTTCAGTCGCTCTGCTATTCTTACTGGTCTTCCAACGCATCAAAATGGGATGTGTAAGTTACTCTCTGCTCTCGACATGAATGCCAACTGGATTTCGTTCATCTCGTATAGATGGACTGGAACACAGCGTGCATCATTTTCAGTCGTTTGAAGGCGTGCACAGTTTGCCCATGATACTTCACAGCGCTCACTACAGAACTGGAATCATTGGTACTGTACTTGTACATCCAGTCACTTGCACTGCACGTTCAATGTCTAGGAAAGAAGCATGTTGCTCCAATGGACGTTTACCCGTTCGATTACTCCAAAACTGAATTTGACGATCCAGGGATGGTATGCACTTAGTGAGTCCATTGCTGCTTTCACAGCTTATCGTTTCTTGCAGAGTCGCCAGTTTGGCAGAAACATCACACTCATCAAAGAATTGACTCAGGAATTTTTGAGTCAATGCAAAAATGACTCTCGGCCTATTTTCCTTTGTAACCTTTTTCTACTGGTTACATATATCCGCATCAAATTATTTTTTAGACATTGGCTTTCGTGACCCCCATAGATGTGGGGGTTCAGTTGGAGAATTCTGCGAAATCTGGGGCTCCGGTGGCGAGCATGGCGACATTCCTGACTGGAAGCCATTGCACTACGATCCAGAAAAAGTGAAAGTCCCGTTCAACGTGCCAGACACTCCAATAGTAAACACTCACTTTTCAAGCAGATAAAGGATAGACGTTTTACCTCAGGCGCGTCAAGACTTGGCCAATCAGTATACAAGCATTAGCCGACTTGACCAGGGAATAGGACTCGTTGTGAAGGAATTTGAAACAGCTGGCCTTTTGAACAACACTCTAATAGTCTACTTCAGGTAAAACCTTTACTCGCCTAACGCTGATTATATGATATGTAGTCCATCTTTAGTGACAACGGAATTCCATTCCCAGGTAGCAATATTCGGGAGAAAAAAGATGTTGTCATTTCTATCTTTAGCTGCAAAGACAAATTTGTATGAGCCTGGAATGGGCGAACCTATGTTTGTGTACAGCCCTGAGGCCAAAAATCGCGGGCATCACAGCCAAGCACTAGTCAGCTCTGTTGACTTGCTTCCAACTGCTTTAGATTGGGCTGGAGTACACTATCCATCTTATTCTCTAAATGGAAAACACGTAAAAAACAAAATTTTATTGAATTATAAATGAAAAAATTGGTTTAGGTTAACCTAACCGGAATGTCTTTGTTGCCTATTCTCGACGAAAAGAATCCGTCGGACAGGGACACGGTCTTTGCATCACATCAGTGCCACGAGGCAGCTAAATTAGTTAAACAGTTCATTTGATTTTGCAATCTTATCTTCAGGTTACAATGTACTACCCTATGAGAGTCATACACCAAAAAAATTATAAACTGATTTACAACATCGCCGGAAATTTGACGTACCCTATTGCCGGAGACTTGTATGGATCCCCAAGTAACCAGAAAATTCGGTCGAAAGCGTTTTCTATGACGTGATCTCGCGTACTTAGGACCTATTAAATCGAATGAAGTCTTCCCAGTCGCTAAATTGGTACAAGACTTATAATCAGTACTCATACAGAGGACAATGGGAACTGTTCAATCTTGAAGAGTAAACGTCGAGTACTACAGTACCAGGTTCACGGTAGAAAAATATCCTTTTTATAGCGATCCCCAGGAGGCTCACAATCTTGCTAACAGTCCTGATCACGCCGATCTGCTTCAATCCATGCAGGCCGTATTGAAGAAGTGGCAGGAAGAGACCAACGATCCGTGGTTGGTCAAGTACACTCACGAATAAAAAAAAACTACTTCATACGCTTTTTTCGTCAGCGTTTTTTGTAAGCAAAAAGTTTCATAAGCTAAGAAAGAACTTTTTTTCTAAGCGCACGGTGTTTCTTTGTTTTGATCGGCTGCAGCAAAAATGCTTTGAAAAATACTTTTGCGTGCTGTCGACGTGATCATGGGAGGCTCCTTCAAGACGTTGCATGATTTGACGTCATTTGAAATCAGATTTTTAGCTTCAACGAACCGGACGTGAATACCGCGAACTCTGTCAATCAGCAAACCGGTGTGTATGTCTTCAATTTTAAACTGGACATCCCTCAAAACGACTTTCTGAATTGCCAAAAAGACATCGTAGGAGAGAAAATATCCCACGCCCCAACAATAGGGAGGAAACTTATCTCCAGCGTACTCCGATTTCGTGAGAGCGAATTTATTCAGCACCGGATTCCGATTGACTTCCATTCGATACAGAATGCAGTATCCCGCGTAGATTGACTTGCCTTGCGAGCTGGCAATAATCGGATTGTGAGTCAGCCAATCAATGGCGCGTCTCACGTTCACAAACACGTCGTCGTCTGTTTTGAGAATAAAGTTAAATCGAAATCTCGATTGAATCCAATCGAAAGCGGCAACTTTCTTTCGTGTCAAATTCCAATAGCTCTCAATAGCATCGACAGTGAGAATGTCCTTGTGAAGACATTTTTCCACTTCGACAGCGTCATTGACACTCTCGTCCTTTGCATCTCGACCCAAAACGAAGGCGTACGTGCAGTTGAAAGGATTCCCAGTAGAAAATCCAAATCTGGATCGGAGCCAAGTTTTTCTTAATAAGTCTCTTCTCTGAAAATTTTCAGCAGCGGACATTATCAGAGTAAATAGATATACGTCTCGACGAGAAGATTCATCGCTGCAGAAGGCGGGAGACGATGATAGATGTTTGCACGGGTCCGACGTCGGCGAGAAAAAGCGAGCGTGCTTTGGAGAGAGAAGATCGGAACGGCACGGCTCGCTCGTCGAAGAAAATGAGATATCGTGAGAACGGGAGGAGTTGTCTACCGAATTTGCTGGAGCCGCGGTCTGGATAGGGACTCGAAAAAAGTTGGCTTCATATAATAACGCTGCAAAGGTCAGAGCAAAGAGTAGCACGACCAAAGCGAGTTGTTCTCGGCGTTTCATCGCCAAACAGGGCCTGATCGCCAACGCCAAAGAGATTGAAGTAACGCGCTTTAGCCACCCTAATCACCCGCAAGCTCTCTGGAGCTCTCTGGAGCTTTTTCTCCCGCCCTAAAACGCAAGAAATTGTTCGAAGGTACGATGCAAAAGTTACGCCGCTGTACACGAGCTTTTTACAGTGCGGCGTCCGGGCCCCCTTCAGTGGACCGTTCGATCATGCGTCTCGTTCGACGTTGCCCGACGCGTATTCCTTCGATAGTCGTCGAAAAGACGTCTTTGACGCGTCTTAAGGGAAGGCGGGTTCACATTAGCTTACGCTGGGCCTGCGTCCGTCCAGCGTCAGCGTCGCGTCCGTCAGCGTTGCGTCTGCGGTTGCGTAAAATCGTTCACATTACCAATTACCCAGCGTCATTATTTTAGCGCACTATGATTTGTCAGTGCAGTTGCGCTGGACGGACACTTCGAGAGGGTCGTTCTATGAATATCGAATAGACATGACGACATGACGACCTCATCTATCATGTCGCATGATCGCATCTGAACGATGCCACCGAAGTTTCAAGACTTCTTTTGGTCGACTTGAGTTTGAGACAGTTCCAAAAAGGATAGCCGCGAGACGCGGCAATTCGGCCACGTACGGCCTTGGCTATCCTTCTCAAAACCGTCTCAAACTCAAAGATGGTTGGTAGCATCGTTGTTCAGATGCGATCCTGCGACATGATGGAATTCATAGAACTCTGTCCAAAGTAGGCAGATCTTGGGGCGTGTCCGTACCAGACCCTCTCTCGGCGAGTGTCCTCCGGGAGTCCGGGACCTCTACGCGAGAGGGTCTGGGGACTAGCGTAGGCTAATGTGGCCTTAAATTGGCCAATAGCATTAGTACTGTACTGTAGCTATGAATTAGGCCATTTCTACTAACTCTGACATTTGTTGCTGAATTTCTGTGCAGAATTACCTTCAGTGGAGATTAGAAATCAACCGCAGGGAGGAAAACGCTTGAAATGTAAAGAACTGACGGTTGATGTCAAGACTGAAGGCGTGTCGTTCCAGTGGTGGATAGTTGCTGAAGAAGGGGGCGCGGTCAAACTATCTGGCTCACCAAAATGCACCGTTTACGAGTGTGACCTGTATTTCTGCGTGATTAGTAGTTCACGCCATGTTACATCAGTTTCAGATATCGTGGAAATTGAAGGTGCTTGGTTCTTGATCAGTGCTGATTTGAGCCGTTAGTTTGGTGACTTGGATTTATTTTGTAGGACAAAGCGATAACAGACTCTTTTCGCCTTACTGGCCTCTTCGCACTTTGAATCCGCCAAGTTACGTGAGTATCGACCATAGCGCGTTGATTTATTTAATCGTTTATAGAGCTTGAATAGGCTCCATTCGCGCCTTCCTCCAACAAGATTTCTGAGTACATGGCGCAGTTTAGAGCAGGTGGCCCGGCAGCGCCGTTTTTTTCAAGCTTTACAAAAGCCACCAGTGATATTGCGATTTCGGACTCTGTATTAGACTGGTTTTGTTTCGCAATGAAGAAAGGCCTTACGAAATCGCCACGTGCAGATGAACACATCTCTTCGGCTTTGGAGGTTCTATGCTCGTCGTCCATAACAATCACGCCACAGTTTTTTACTTGTGATCCTTCCGTCACATGGTCCGCGAATAGCAACGTCAAAGGGGAGTATCGGGTTGATATTGCAGCATTCCTTAAATTCTCTTCGTGTATGTTCTACCCTGTTGTCTTGGGTGAAAGAAAAGACGGCGAACGTGGTAATAAACAGCAAGCAAAGTGTCCAGTCGCGCGTGCTTACCAATGCCAAAGAAAAAGGGTGCACCATGCATTGGTGTCACATATACTTCTTACGGAGAAGAAGCTCTCAGTAGTAGAGCGCTTTGCTGCAAAAGGGCTCTTTCCTTCCCTGCTGTTCGCTATTGTAAAAGAAAGCTTCAGCTTGTACGGAGTGACTACTAGTGCACTGGGTAGGCGACCGTGAAAAAATATCCGAGTCTTTTCTCTGCTCCGTTAACGTCAACGACGATGACTCGAAGTTCGCAGCCTGGCATTAGTGCTTAAATTAGGGATTCAAGACATTGAAACATTGATTGGTTCGATTAACGCGGGATCTAGTGACTGTTTATCAACGTTTCCTGTCTTGAAGCCATCTTGTCTTCCTTCTCTGCGATACACAAATTTGATCAACAGCAGGGTTTTTGAAGCGGAATATGAGAAGAACATAATGCACATGCATATCCTGCGACCCAATGGGGCTCCGTGACTTATCTTGGAGATCTTATCAGGATCGTGACAGACCTCCAAGAGAGACAGTAAACTACCATATAAGGCTAAGTTGCATATACCATTACTGTGCGGTACTGCATTATAAATCTTTGCCCATCTTCACCCACCGCTTTCTCAAATAAAAAGTACTACACCACAGCCGCTACACACTCAGCTGGGTGACTGCACTTCTGCTGTCCGTTCCTTTGGAAGGGGCACTTTAGCTGGTAAAATATATAGAGCTCATGTATATATATACATTTGGCGCACGCTTAGAGAGACGGGTTAGGGTCTTATCATTTGGTGATTGTTGTCAATGTTGTGTCATCGTGGGAAGGTGACATCAGCCGCTCTGCAGACTCTATGTCTGACCTCACCGAACCCAATTCAATCAGGTCACGACGTTTTGTAACATGTATGACGTGTGGTACATTTATTGTGACGACTTAAGGTAAAAAGCTTTGCGTCAGGGCGGCTAAAAGCATTTGCATTTCGTGGGATTGGGTGTGGGAGTTTCTGAAGGAACCGGATCGTTTTCTTTTCTAAACCTGGGAATCTCGTGAGGTTTAGAGAGGGACCTGGGAACTGTTGTCACGTCGATATTCCTGTCACCTCGGTTAGATTGTTACTCGTGGGAGGAGAGACCTACTGTGACGATTATCATGATGGGCTCATATGCTGTGGTATTTGTGATCCAATGACTAAACCAGACTGTCAAACTCAGGTTCCTGGCATACCTAGGATTCTAAAACCGCTATGCTGAGAGCCGAACAGGGGACGTCGGATATTTAAACTGGGTACCTACATCGCTCACCTTTGTGCTCCCCTACTGTACCTAATTATGCAGAAATCAAATGCCATTTTATTATTCGGCATCTGACGTGTCGCAAAGGTTGCTGTTACGAGTCTTATGACGCACACTTTGCGGCACTTCGCGGTCCGGCGGATGACCTCGGTGAACCCGCCCACCGGAAGTGCAAGACAAAAGAAACCATAGGGTGGCGTTGCCCGACTATAAAGGAACGTCGTCTCCTCCGACGATCTCATTCTCATTTCATTCGAGATGTGGACGTTGTTGATTTCAAGCTTTCTTCTTTTTGCTCTTATTGAAGCACAATCGCCGGCGGAATTTCCTCCCTGCCCTCCCTGCATAAAAAGCCAATGCAGGTACCCGAATGGAAGACTCGACTGCCCAGGCGGAATCGTCGTCAAGGACAAGCGCTGTCCGTGCTGCTTCGAGTGTGCTAAGCAAGAGCACGAGTACTGTGATCTGCCCGAACTGCAAGACGGGTCGCGACGATCGTGGCACTACTGCGACGAGGGACTCGCGTGCAAGCAGAGCAGCGGCGACTCAGTGTGCCAGGGCACAGCGAGACGCTCGTGTACGCGCGGAACGACTTTCAATATTGGCTGCATGAACTGTTCGTGCTCCGACGGACGAGTTCGATGTGTTGTGAATCCTGAAATGAACGAGTGTCCGACGCCACCACCGCGGTGTCCGGACGGCACCAAACCGCGTCAGACGGCCGAGTCTTGCTGCAACGTGTGCGTCGCTTCTTGCATAAATCCTGGCAGGTGCGAGGACGCTCCGCCGATTATCCTGAGACGTCCTTTGGTGAAGATAAAGGCTTTTGTCGGCCAGCCGTTCTCTTATTCCTTCACAGTGATGGGCGTCAATATGGCATATGAGATCGCCGAGCCGATAAACGGAGCGACATACACCGCCAATAAAATTGTAAAAGTCGACAAGAATCGTGCCGTTGAAGTTTTTGAGGTCACGGTGACGGGTTTTGCCGAAGGCGTCTATAATATCTGTGTTTCAAATGATGTGGGGACTGCTCATGTTGTTACTCTGGTTCAATATGTAAAACGTAAATGCTTATTGGAAGATAAAATAATAATTATTAATGTATTTGATGATGTTAGAACCTTCTGCGAGCAAATGCTGTGGCTTTGAGGTTGGGGAAGGAATGTGTCATTGGAGGTCGTCAAGCTCAAACGGTCTTGCGTTCAAACGTAGAAGGGGAGCCGCTGATACTCCTGGTACTGGTCCTCAAACGGGATACAATGAAACAGGTACAAGCAGAAATTTATTTTCTTATTGATTCCAAAGGAAAACGTGTCCCCTTTCTTTAGAGTACTATGTGTACGCGGACAGATTATATACGGCCAAATACGGCGACACAGTGTTGCTGTGCAGTCCGAAGATTAGACCACAGCAGAATTATACAAAAATTAGTTTCGCTTATCATATGCACGGAAAAGATGTTGGCCATCTGCTTGTGAAGCAAACACTAAACTTCGGAAATTGTGCACCAAAGAAAACTTCGACCTTATGGAGGCGTTCTGGAAGTCAATCCAATGAATGGCTAACGGCAGAAGTTTTGCTCATTACTGAACCGTCGCGGTATAAATACATGACTATTTATTTTGTCGTAAAGATTGGCGGCAACGGACCTGAGGGAGATATCGCTATTGATAACATCAAATTTTCGTAAACACTTGAGAGAACGTTGATGTGATGAATGACGTAGTCGTAACGCGCTACATTGCCCGCTTGCCTGTGATCTTTTCTTTCTTTCTTTCGTTCTTTCTGCGCGTTTGTGAGCACTAAAGGGGCTTTGGATGTCGCTTCGCGGGGCTTAGGAGGCGCCCTTACGCTTTTTGAGAGATCGGCACGCGGGCACTGCAGCGACGGTCTGCGCTCGGAACTCGCACTTGCAAACTGTAATCAAACAAGTTCCCTGCGCTGCTTTGCAATGTTTCTCGATCGATACGGCGGTCGCTAATTTTTGGAAACAAAGATACAATGATTTTTACCTCTAGCACATGACTGCGCTCAGCTCTGCTATAAAATTCATTGGAGAAGAAGTCATTTTGGATCATGTGCAAGTTGTCAGCTTCTAGCTCTTTTCGCGCGATATCAAACTGCATGAACCCTTCTATGGTCTAAGTACGTTGTAAAAATTGAAACCGTGAATCGAGTAGGTCATGATCGACTTGCCCGATTTGTTGATGACACGTTCATCTATACTTTATCGCAGCCAATCCGTGATACGAGGGCCCCTGCTTCATGATTATGTCCTATCCACTTGTTTCGCCGCATTCGAACTGGAAAAGATTGAATCAGGTAATTTCCAATGCACGTTCTCTTGAAGTCTTCTTATTCGTTATGCATGTCAATTAGTCACTCCCGACGGGAACAACAATCTTGAGTATCAAGGTCTTGATGAAACGAGCATCACTTTATATAACGGGTACAGAGCTTGAAATTTCCATAGGACACCTAGTCCCGCTCTAGCCTAAAGACGGCGGCAGTACGTGTGATGCTTATTAGAGTTTGCACAGTGGACATTGAGGCCGTATACAGGAGCTGGACGCCGTATACGGTCCGTAACATATGTTTTCTGGAGCAGTCCTGAAGGAACTGTTGGGATTTCAATGCTAGCGCGGTAAGAATCGTGTCTTCTTTTTCATATACCGTATGCATGTATGCACGCACGTGTGAGGACTATAAGTGCTAAAAATAGATAGCAGGTCTACCAACGCTGGGTACGACTCCGTGGGAATGCAACTTCGGCCAAGTTCTTAGTCAACATTTTAATTTTCCGAAAAACGATTAGCGCATTTTTTCTTTTGCCTCTACACAGCCTACGTCGCTTCAGACGGTTCGTCCGTTTAAGAACAGATGTTGCTATCATAAGCTAGTATACATTTTTGTTCAAGAAGGATGAGACGAGACCACTGTCGATCAGTTTCGACGGGGATCGGCTTGCTGTTTTGCACAACTTTCCAACCGCTCTATCCAAACCGAAGATGATATCTTTCATGCACGTTTGGAATCGAGACGGCAGGTTCCGCCGCCAGTTCCGTTTATACTGTATAGTCCTCCCGGAACAACGATTACTGTCAAAGGCGCCACTTTTTCAGCGACTTTAATTAATTAAACAGCTCTCGTAGCTACGGGAAGCCTTTCTACGACTGGTAAAGTCCATGAGGCAGGAATAATGAGCATGCAGGAGTTTGTACAAGTTTATCATACCTTCCTAAGGCGGTTTAGCTCTTTCACTGAAGTTTGTCTCGAGCGTGTTCTCTGCAGGTATTATAATACTACTAGACAGAATATTAGGATCTTCCACCTAAGTTGTTTTTAAAATTTAATCCCGATTGAGGCCGAGATGTTTCCTTGCAAAAGATTCCGGCACAAGTTAGCTTAAAAATATAAATGACGGCTTCTTACAGAATGCTGTTTTCCATGGGCACTACAAATTCTAAATCCCCTTCCATTTATACGGGATATCAGGGAGGAGAAGGGCCTGGCAACGCCCCTGGCAACGCGAGCAGTTCAGTTCAGTTCAGTTCACAGTTTTATTTTAATACGGAAATCCTTCAGCACGTGGGCCGATCTTCCAGGAAACCGTATACAGGGGAATGACAGCAAAAGGAGAAAAGAGAAAAATGACAATATTACGGAAACTTCCACTATTGCGCGCGCGTTGTGCGTAGGTGTACACGCTGCTCAATCCCGAATCCCTGTTCCTCAGATTTCACATCGAGTTTACCTCGGGTGCGAAAATGCTACCGACAAAAAGAGGGTGCGAAGAAAAGGAAGCCGGTAATCGATGCTTCAAGGAGTCGGATTTTCGCGGAGCCGTGCTACACTATACAAGAGCGTTATCGCTTGGCGTTGAGGAGTCGCACAAAGTGTTCTGCAACAGATCGCTGGCTCAGTTGCGGCTAGGTAACGCAACTGCGTCTCTGCTCGACGCCGATCAAGCTCTCCAGCTAGACCCGTCATTCCTGAAAGTGAAACTGCATGACGAAGTGAAACACCCAGTTGCATCTCGAAGGAATGTTTTTCTAGGGCTACTATCGCAAAGGCGAAGCTCACAGACAGTTGGGTCAGTTTCTGCTCTCTCTGTCAGCTTACAGCGATGGACTTCGCAGATCTGATGTGCCTGATGATACGATGGTGACAAAGTTATGTGAAGTTGTCTCTTTAGGTGACTTTAGTCTGCAATTAATTAAATTGTCTACTTTGAAATAAATTGTTATAGCGAAGTTGCTAAACGTTGGGAACCTTGACGAAGGAAGAAAAGCTAGGATTGTTGCAATGGGTACGAAATGTCTTTTCGAAGCCTTTGCCAAGTTTATTCGAAGGCGCTGGTGGGGAAAGTGCTGCGATGTGTACGCAGCCGGTCATAGTAGACATCTGAACGATGACCTGCGAAGGCTTGTTCCTGTTGCTGATCTCATTCGAACGGAGAAGGGAGCAGCTGCTTTGAAATTTTGCGAATTTCTTCAGTACTTGGATTTTGATCCGAATGTTCCTTGTTCGGGCAACGAAAAAGCGCTGACAGTAGCAAGAGAAAGCGGAAATCAAGTCGCAGCCGTTGAATTTCTGCGCATGGGAAGATCACCTAAGCGATTCTACATTGGAACTCGTCACGAGACAATCCTAAACGCCGTCACTGAATGGACACTTGAAATTAACGGTGATTCGTTTTTACCTTTTTAGCACGTTTTCATAAATTGTTATTTTTAGACGGAAGCACTAAACTTCTTGATTATTTTCTTCGGCGCACTAACAATCAAGTTTACGTAGCCGAAACCGATTCAAAGGGAAATACAGCTTTGCACATAGCATGCATGAGGGATTTTGCTATTTCCGAGGCAAGGAAGTCTGTTTTCACAAAACTACTGGCAAATGGGTGCAGTCCGCTGCGACGAAATAAAGCGGGGATGAGTCCCTCAGATTTGCTTAGCCCTGTTGATTGGCGGCGTCAGATTTTATCTCAAGCTCGTGCCGAAGAGCATGGTGCCACTGAACGGGCGAGAGACGAAAAGAAGTACCACTCCGCTTCATCAGGTCAAACTAAAAATATGAGAAGCAATGCGACAGCTTCTAAGAAACCTTTTCAAACCGCAAAGCCGTGGTCAAAATTCAAAATACATAAGACAGTCGGCATCGTCGAGAACAGAGAGCAACTGCTTAAGCTCATTGCGTCTATGCCTGAGAAAAGATACGAACACAAAGTAAAGAAATCTGTCAATGCAGAGGAGAAGGCAAATTGTCAGAGAGAGGCAGTTGGTCACAAAGAGGTTGACAAAAGTGTCAGAACTCGCACGAAACGCGGAAAAAAAGCGCTTCGACAGGA
This sequence comes from Oscarella lobularis, assembly GCF_947507565.1. Classification (NCBI taxonomy): domain Eukaryota; kingdom Metazoa; phylum Porifera; class Homoscleromorpha; order Homosclerophorida; family Oscarellidae; genus Oscarella; species Oscarella lobularis. The sequence continues at coordinate 1,266,876 of NC_089182.1, forward strand.
ACCGCTGCCTGCTCAGGCAACTTGGGAAGTACGTTGCACAGTGGACGTGTGGAAATATCTAAAGCACCCCAAAAGCGCTCGTTTTATCGCAAAACAGGCAAAGAAAAAACTTGAAATGCTTGCTAACGGAGAATTTCGTCCCAGGCTCTGCCGTCCTATTCAGGGCGTTCCTCCTGGAATAATGCTTTATGAGACGAACGTCACAGATAAAGTTCGTCTGATCTGGGAATTTGCTCCGGCGTTTTCGCCAAATCTCAGTCGCCCGCGAAATATTTCAGAAAATGAATTCCGTGGGCATCACGTCTTTTGCGAGATCATTCGCGTGTGGAGTGTAGTGATCGATCACGACAGTTTGGATCGTATTAAGGAGAAGATAGTGAAGTCGCACAAGAAGGCAAAATCGGTTGAAGGCAAATTGTCGCTTGTACGAGAGGGAGGTAACGACGACATGGCAGGAACGGACGCGAAAAGTCTTCTGCAAAGGAAAAGGGAAAAAGGACCATGCAGATTTTCTTTGAGGTCCGATGGTGCGTACGATTGTTCTCCGCCGGCGAATCCCGACGATAGAGATTTTGGCATCATCAAATTCTATCCTCTAACGGCAGGAATGATAAGTTTGCATGACGACGAGTACGTCGACGTGGACTTCCTCTTTGATGTTAACCCGGATGAGTTTGAAATTATCAACGCCGATGAGAATTTGCCGATATTGCTGCTAGGTCGCAGTGGCACCGGAAAAACAACATGCTGCCTCTATCGCATGTGGAGATCGTTTCAACGGTATTGGAGAAAGACAAGTCTTGAGAACCCCCTCTACCAATGCACCTATTCAACTCAGACCAACAGCAACGACGAAGCAAAAGAAGCGCTTTTTTCAAAAAAGAGGCTAACAAGCAAGAGTGATTCTGAAGAACACCGTCGTCACGACGATGAACACCTCGTCAGAGTTCTGCCACCTCGAGTCCAGAGAAATGCACTGGCCGAAATTGCTGTCACAGCTGACGTTGATTCAACTGCTTCCTTGTTGGTCACGAAGTTTGGCTTTGAAGAGAAGACTTCTTTGCCCGCGAGTGACACCAGCGAAACGTACCATCATCTCCAGCAGGTGTTTATCACAAAGAATCCTCTTCTGTGCAATCGGATGCGGAAGTGCTTCATGCAACTTTGTCACGCAGATGCATGCGCGTCATTTCATCGCGAATACGAGAAAGAGCCATTGCCTTTCAGCCTTCAAAATTTCAATGTTTTGCAATTTCCCTGCTTTTTGACTATGCGTCAATGGCTCTTTTTGCTTGACGCCTCGCTTCCTTCAGAATGTTTTTTTGATCGCGACGGCAATGGTGCAATGCTGGATCGCGTGAGCACCTGGGGAGACAACGACGGTCTTCTAAAAATGTTGGAGGACGATTGGAATGACGACGACGACGACAACGACGATAACGAACATTTAATCAATTATGACGAGGATACTGACGAGGCGAAAACCGTTGATGTCTCGAGTCATCTTGCCAATGCAGTACATCGGACGGCCAAATTTGATGATGACACGTCTCGCATCGAGATCACTTACAGCTATTTCGCGAACAATATGTGGTCGAAAATAAGTCGCGGTTTCTCCGACTACGATGCGTCTCTCGTGTGGACGGAAATTAAGTCCTTTATCAAGGGCTCTGTTGAGGCGTTGAACAGCTCAAACTGTCGAGGTTACTTGGAAAAAGAAGATTATTTTAGGATTGGGCGAAAAAGAGCGCCTACTTTTGAAAGCTGTCGAGAGGACGTGTACGAAATGTTTCTTCGGTACCAGACCTTAAAAAAGCAGAGGCGCGCTTTTGACGAATGCGACCTTGTCTTTAATTTGTACACGCGTCTGAGTCGATTTCCGTCTCTCGACTGGACTGTCAATCAGTTATTTGTTGACGAAATTCAGGATTTTACGCAGGCAGAAATAGCACTTCTGATGCGTTGCTGTCAGAATCCCAACGGTGTTTTTGCCACTGGCGATACGGCCCAGTCCATTATGCGGGGCGTATCGTTTCGATTTAAGGACATGCAGATGGTATTTCACCATCGACGCCAGACCAGCGACTCTTCTCAGAAGATTGAAATACCCAGAGTGTCGCGGCTGCATCAGAACTATCGATCTCACAGCGGCATACTTGAAGTGGCGTCGAGCGTTGTCGAACTGATGGAACGTTACTTCAAAGAGTCTTTTGATCTACTTCCGAAAGATCGAGGCCTTTTTCCGGGACCCAAACCATCCTACATTGAATCGACGAGCGTGGATTCTCTGGCACTGATGCTTTTGGGCAACAAACGAAAAACGTCGTCGTTAGAGTTTGGGGCTCATCAGGTAATTTTAGTTCGATCAGAAGAAGCGCTAAACGCTCTACCCGGAAAGTTAAAATGCGCTATTGCAATGACAATATTCGACGCCAAAGGTCTTGAATTCGACGATGTCCTTCTCTATAATTTCTTCACCGATTCAAAAGTAAGTAAGGCTTATGAAATGAGCACCGTGCTCGAAGCTTCAATGGCATTCTTGTGCAGGTTGATAAAGAGTGGCGTATTCTGTTTTCGTACATTGAAGAGAAGAAACGGGATTACTTTGCCACCTTAACTCAACGTGACTGCCGACCCTTGGAATTTCTCCCGACGGAGCACAGGTTTCTTGGCTCCGAACTAAAACACTTGTACACTGCAATTACTCGCGCTCGATGCAACCTGTGGTTCTACGACGGTGACGAAGTAAAGCGCCGGCCTATATTGGAGTACCTTAAATGGAAAAATCTTGTCAATGTCGTCGCGAGTGACGAAGAGTTAGATAACGAAGCCGGTTCGTTCAGTTTCGTTTCGAAATCGACGCCTAAACAGTGGGAAATGCGAGGAAGCTATTTCTTGACTCACAAGGCGTATCGACCGGCGGCAATCTGCTTTGAGCGCGCTTGCGTTTTCGACAAGTATCATTACTGCGTCAGTTGCTTGTGCTTAAAAGCAGCTCTCGACGACGAGCAGCAGGAGCGATGGACGGCGGCGAGAGAAAAGCTGATGGAAGCCGCCGTGCATTACGTACAGGCTGAACGACCTCGCGCTGCAGCGGAATGTCTAAAGAGATGCGGCGAAAAAGAGATGGCCGCACGCGTTTTGGAAAAAGCTGGAAAAGTGAGCAGAGGGCCGTTTTATAAACGTTTCAATTAACCACTTTTTGCAGCCTAGACTAGCGGCGCCGTTGTATCAAGAATTGAATCTCTTAGATGACGCTTGCAGAAGTTACGAAAAGGCGCTAGATTATCAGAGTTCTACTGAGTTGATGTACTGCCGTGGCCGGTTTGAAGAAGCAGCAGAATCTGTTTTGCGATATAAGATTTTGAGCGAAGAACGCGCGGATCTGAGGGATTTTCTTAAGAAACCAAAAACGCTTGCAGTTGGCAGACTTTTGTGGAAAGCAGCCAAGAGCTATTTGGATTCTAAAGAGTTTGATAAGATGAATAAAGTCGTGGACCGATTTCCAGACTTAGAAGAGAAGAAAAAGTTTCTCGAAAAGACTGGGCAAATTGAAGAGTTAGTTGAAGCGCTGCAACGTGCTGGTCGATTTGATGAGGCAAGGAAAATGTACCTCGAGCAGGGGAGGTACATTGACGCGGCAAAGTGCAGCAGAAGTTTGCAATTTCAAAGCGACTGCTACCTTGCTCATTTGATGTTCAGAGAACTAGATTACGAATACTTAAATAAAACGAAACAATATTACACTCAACTTGATGATCATCAAGGCCTTGGCTGCTGCTTCTTTTTGGAAGGAGAATTTCGGCAAGATGCGTCGTTAGTACAAAAAGCTAAAGCTAGCTTTCAAAGAGCTGAGTGTTGGTGTGGCGAAATAGAAGCAGTTTGTTTAGAAACGCAATTGACTTTGTCTAAAAGAGATTTTGAATTTTTGAAGAAAGGCTCTTTTCAGTCGGTCGAACAGTCTATTGAAAGAGCAGTAGAACTCACCAGGTGCCTTTGTCAAAGCAGAGAGGAACCTTGCCAACATTTGAAGATGTGCACGAAATTTTATGGCGTGCAGAAATTGAATGAGGACCAGTACATTGTGTACGCCAATAGCCGTCACCAATTTTGGACTCATCCGGCTTCCATTAGCGACGAAAAGTCCTTAATGTTTAGTAAAAGAGCCGTTCAAAGAGTGCTCGCAGGTCGCATTGTTTCTCTCATAATGTCTTTGTTCTCCACGTTTCGAAGTTGTCTTCAATCTCGATTAAATAATATTACCTACTTCTGCGTGTCGTATGCCGTCACTTTGGCATGTTCGGACGCGGCCTGTTCTAGTTTTCACCAATTACCTTCTTCAGAGCACTGGATTGATCGATTTGAAGATATTGTCTTAGCGACGAGAGTCGAAGTTAGTGCAGCCTCTGTCTACAAGAATTTATTGGCTTTGGATTTTTGCAAGAAAGGCATGATAGCCTCTTTGCCGTGCGCTCTGCCAGTCGTAGACTATCTCCGAGAGACGATCTGTCCGACTCAGTCTCAATTTTGCCTCTGGCGTCTCAGCGTCGACTGCTTTCACCAAAGCATTGCTAAAGTACGAAATGACGCCTTTATACGAGAGAATTTGAGCACCTTTATCAGGGAAAGCTGGAAGCGAGAAAGTCGGATGCGAGTAGGAAGCGTCAATTTGGTGCAGACATTTTGGATTCTATTCGTCGTTGTTGACGGAAATAGCGGAATAGAAAACTTTACTCGTCTGCTGCAAAAGGATAAAAGTGACCTTACTAATTCTTTAATGACTCAAAATTCCGACGTAGCCTATAGTCTTCGATTGCGGTACGGCGACATGAATGCTTTATCTCCTTTACATTCCTGCAATCTTTTTACCGATCTTTGGATAAAAGCCAAATTGCAGTACATGAGGGGAGATATCGCTACCGCTGCACACACCTGTATGAGCTTTCTTAGCTGTTCCTTTAGGATGCCTCTGGTATTCAAATATGCCCCTCCGCTTCTAACGGAGACTTTGAATGCCCTCGAAATGACGTCATATTACTGTCTGTTAGCTGTACTTCGTCTCCAGCCGCATAGGGGTCAGGTTGTGTTTATACCTGAGCGGTACATAGATGCGTCTCGGTTTTGGGACGAAGTAATTTGTCAAAAGTCTCAGTTTTGCATGGAAGCTATTTCCTCTCTCGATCTCAGGTTTCTTCAAACATTTCGAGAGGTTCTGCAGGACGTTGTTTTGGTGATGACTGGATTGGCCGATCCGTCTTTCTATCTGTTGCGTTCTTGTCTCTCTGATCCAAAGAGTGTCAAGAGCGGATGCGCGGAAAGAGCGCTTCTCCTTTGTTTTACGCTGTATCTTAACGGCGTTAAAAATATTGACCTACAAAATGGTATTGAGCCGCTGTTGAAGTCCTTCTCCGAAGCGATAAAAATGGACTTAAGCGGAATTGGTTTGCCTACGCATGCAATAAAAGCTTTGCGTGATGTGTGCCTTGCAAAAACGGATGCAGACATCCTAAAGACGTTGTCTTGGTTTCTGCGATGCCGTCAAGATAGTCTGTTTAAAGTGACAAAGAATGAGAACCTGCAGTTGGAATTCCATGCTATCCATAATCGAAAAGAAGAGGTATCAATCACTTATAAAATTAATAAAGGACTTTCTGCGACCACGGAGGAGACTCTGTTAAACAGCAGCTTGCATGTAAGGATGCACGACGGATCTTTGTTTTCCGAGGATGCGGTTAAGCATGTGCTTGAGGAAGCAACAAAGGAAGCCGATGTTTTATCAAATTTACTGATTTTACGTAAATCCCTTAACCTTTGGATGAGGAAGTATTGGAAAAGTAAAGATTTACGCGCTTTTTCGGTTGACAGATGCAAACAATTTACGGTCAATGAGGACGAGTGTTCTATCTGTAATATTAAATTTGACGTAAAGGGAGCTCAAACTTTTGAGAGTAAAGAAGAACATCTGAAATCACTTCAACATGAGGAATGCAAAAGGTTGTTCTCTGGATACCAGATTGCTTTTGGTAAGTTTGGAAAATTGGAAGAGGAAGTCCGGGAATACCTTGAAACCATACCATACCACGACATCCTGCAAGTTGGAGCTGATGAACTTCGCGAAAGTTTGAAGATTATTAACGCAGCTGCTTCTGATCAAGAACAACGATATCATTGGGCACTTTCTAGGAAATGGATAGCAGAAAAAACAGATGAAGTGCGACAGCAATACAATTCTTTGAAAGGTGACTTTAATCGTCGCTCAAGTACTTTCAAAGACGAGGATAGCGATAAGAAAAGGAGTGTGAATAGAGCGTTCACTAAATTTGACGACATTGATATTGATTCGGACGAAGAAGAAACCTTGGAAACGAGAAGCCAAAAATACAAAAAAAGAAAGAGAAAAACGTAACGAGCCATTTAGAGATGTTCTTTCATATGGGATATTCATATGTGTCTACGTAGCATGTAGTAAGGTTTGAATGTCGGGGTTATAGACCCTAACATTCCATTACTGTATAAGGAATGCATATTACGTCTTACCATTTTGCCTTAGAGGCGTTTAACAGGCCCGGCAAAGGGTATTTTTTGGAGGTCGGGCAAAGTAAGAGACATTTTTGCGCGCCAAATTTTTTAGGACCACGCCCACTTAAAAGGTTACTTTCGAAGTGTAGAAAAACTTATTGCCTGAAAAGAAGATCGAACACCTTCCTAAGGTGCTGTATAATTGTGCAAAGAAATGACTTTGCAACAATTTCGCGAGAGAGGCTCTTTGTTAGGACTCCCAGACACATGCAGTTACAATTAAAACCGGGTTTAGATGCAGATGAGTCTGATCTCGAGGTACCCATTAGGTAGTGACCGTAGTGCTACCGTTTCTTCTATCAGTAGGGCGTTATACATGGATAAATTAGAAAATTGGTAACTTTCGGGATTTTTTTAGGTGGGGCCGTGGCCCGACTAGGCTCGTATCCAGCCTGTTATCCAGGCGGCTCTTACTGCGTGAGCCTGGATAACAGGCTGGAGACACTGCTAGTTTGTGGGGCATGGATAAGGCATTGTTGGGCGTGGGTTGCTATGGCTTCGGCGAATAAGCAGCTGGCTTCGCCAAACTCGTTGGATTTAATTGAATCTTTATGTTAAGTTTGGGGCTCCCCTCCCCTCATTTTGAAAACGATATTAAGTTTGTATCAGTAACTGTCTAGGAGAAAATCGGCGCTTCATGGACCTATGTGATGTCCAGTAGACCAAATTCCTGACAAGTTCGAGTTGAGAATATCTCTGTCTACCTCCTAAACGATTCGTTGGATTTAATAGTTTTAGATTGGGGCGCCCCTCTCCCTCATTTTGAAAAAACCAATTATATTTGTATTAGTAATTGTCTAGGAGTTTTGTCTACTGGAATATGGTCTACAGGATGTCACATAGGTCCATGAAGCGCCGATTTTCTCCTAGACAGTTACTGATACAAACTTAATTACGTTTTCAAATGAAGCGGAGAGGGGCTCCCAAACTTAAAATAAAGTTTCAATTAAATCCAACGAGTCTTCTATGAGGTAGACAGGGATATTCTCAACTTGAACTTTTCAGGAATTTGGTCTAATGGACATCACATAGGTCCATGAAGCACTGATTTTCTCCTAGACAGTTACTGATACAAACTTAATTACGTTTTCAAAATAAGGAGAGAGGCACCCCAAACTTAGCATAAAGTTTCAATGAAATCCAACGAGTCGTTTAGGAAGTAAACGGGGATATTCTCAACTCGAACTTTTCCGGAATTTGGTCTCCTGTAAATCACATCAATCGCCGACATTCTCGTAGACAGTTACTGAAACAAACTTAATTACTTTTAAGAAATGAGGGGGAAGGGCACCCCAATCTTTATAAAGATTCAATTAAATTCAAGTAATCGTTTATGAGGTAGACAGACATATTCTCAACTCGAACTTGTCAGGAATTTGGTCTACTGGACGTCACATAGGTCCATGAAGCGACGATTTTCTCCTAGACAGTTACTGATACAAACTTAATTAGGTTTTCAAAATGAGGGGGAGGGGAGCCCCAATCTAAAAATAAAGTTTCAATTTAATCCAACTAATCGTTTATGAGTTAGACAGAGATATTCTCAACTCGAACTCGTCCGGAATTTGGTCTCCTGTAAATGACATGGGTCCATGAGTCGCCGACTTTCTCCTAGACAGTTACTGAAAGAAACTTAATTACGTTTTCAAAATGAAAGAGAGGGGCCCCAAACTTAAACTAAAGTTTTATTTAAATCCAACAAGTCGTTTATGAGGTAGACAGGGATATTCTCAACTCGAAGTTGTCAGGAATTTGGTGTACTGGACATCACATAGGTCCATGAAGCGCCGATTTTCTCCTAGACAGTTACTGATACAAACTTAATTACGTTTTCAAAATGAGGGGGAGGGGAGCCCTAATCTAAACATAAAGATTCAATTGTATTTTGGCCCAAACTAACCTTGCTCGACAGCACTTAAAAGCTCTTTCCAAAGACAAATAATGCGCATGCGCCCTTACCCCTTTGGCCTATTTTCTTGCTCGCACAAAATGGCGGGTGAATTTGGCTCTCAGGAGATGGGCGAAGTTCTCCTGCGAGACGACGACTTCTTCGTCTCTTCTCTGGCAAGTAAGTTATCCGCAGCCATGGCTGTGACCTCGGAGTGAGCCGGCTCGCGTCAGAGCGGTTCCGCTCCCGACGCGATTCCGCGTCACAGACGTCGGTCGACGTTTCCGGCTTCGGAGGACGGTCGCATGACCCCCGAACGCCCTCAACGCGTGAGCAGCAAGCGCAGGAAATCGCGCAAGCACAGGAATGCGGAGGAGCAGCCTCCCCCTCGTGCTCGTTCCCTCGAACGGGACCCCGGAGAGACCCAAAGCCAACGGAGGCGTTCAGATAGTCCTCCACGTCGGTCTCTCCATCGTCGACGAACGGATGGCCGTGCGAGGAGTCGCTCGAAAGAGTCTCAGTCGCGTCCGCGAGAATCGCGACGCTCTCGCCGACATCGCCGCACCCGTGATTCACCGAGAAACACGATGTCGTCCAGGTCGGAATCGGAGCGCTCGTCCTCCCGTTCCCGTTCGGTGATCCGTTCGTGGCGCAAGCGACGACGCCGCTCTACGACCTCGTCCAGTCCGGACTCTGAGTGTTCGCGCTTCTCTCCGCAACCTGAGGGTAGCGGGACGGCGTTTACAGAGGTACCCCCCGAGAGGTCGGCGACTACGTACGGAAGCATTTCCGGCAGATGTTGTCGCGCGGCAAGAGGGCAGCTATGGAGAAGCAAGACCCTCGAGCAGACGTCCCGGCGGCAAAGGTTCCGACCGTGGACCATTTCATTAAGGACTTTGCTGGCGAAGCGTTTGGATTTGATGCTGCGGGAGCTCAGCGTAACGTCCTTTCCGCCTCAGGCCCTTTGACGGGTTTGTGGGCGTCGATTAGGGAGGAGTTCCCCGATGGGGTTCCCCCGGGAGCAGCAGTCGAGGTCTCGACGCTATTGCCCATTATTCAGCGTTCGCTAGTGCTGGTTGGCAACGCTAGTAACTCTATTTCTGAAATGCGGCGAGAAGAGATTCTGCGTTCAATTGAACCCAAGTTTGCTCACTACGCGGAAGGGTCAACACCGGAAGGAGATCCGCCACGTCTTTTTGGCGACTCCTTTAAGGATAAATTGAAGAAGCGGGTCAAAGCCAACTCTGCTCTGGCGGACGCGGTGAAGACGGTGAGATCGTGGGGATCAACCTCTCGCGGCGGCTCCCGTTCCAGGAACGGGACAGGCAAACGGCCGTTTTTTCGTGGTGCCCCGACTCAGGAGAGGCCGTTCGCCGGAGCACGGGGGTTTCGTTTTCCACAGCAGAGCGGCCGAGGCCGTTATCCCCCGCGGCGAACCAGGTTCGGAGCCCCGAACCCGACGTCGCAACGAGGAGGGGGAACAGCTCCTCAGAAGGACTAGCCCGGTCTCCGGGTTCAGTAGAACTAAATGCCGTCAACATGTCGTCAGTTGTTGTTTCGTCTGTGATCCCCTTCAAGCCGCCGTTTGTGGCACGTCTTCCTCTTTACCTCAACGCGTGGCTGTCGATCACGAGAGATCGCTGGATTCTGGAGGCGGTCGAGGGACTATCTCTCGACATTCTGTCCCCGCTGTACCAGCAGAATTGGCCGCAGGAGCATTCGTGGTCCGCGGAACAGCGACCTCTGGTGCAAGCGGAAGTGCATTCGATGCTCCAGAAAGGGGCAATCGAACAGATCACTGCGCAAGCGGTCTGCTTTGTGAGCGCCCTGTTTCTTGTCCCGAAGAAAGGGGGCAGTGGCGTTCGGTAGTGAATCTCCGCCCCCTCAACAGATTCATCCAGTACGAGCACTTCAAGATGGAGGGAATCCATCTGGTGCGGGATCTTCTTCAGAAAGGCGACTGCTTGGCCAAGATCGACCTGAAGGACGCGTACTTTACAGTGGCAGTGGCACCGCACCACCGGAAATTCCTGGCATTCAAGGCCAGCTGCATCGCTTTTGCTGTATGCACTTCGGACTCAGCTCCGCTCCGCGAGTGTTAACGAAATTGCTCCGTCCGGTGGCGGCTTGGCTTCGGTCTCGCGGAGTCAGGATGATTGTCTATTTGGACGATATCCTGTTGATGGCAGTGACACCCGACAGGTTACGCGAGCACGTGGCGATGACGGTGAACCTCTTGCGCGATCTGGGGTTCATTGTCAATCAGGACAAATCAGTGTTAGACCCGAGAGACCAGCTGGAGCTTCTGGGGTTCGTGGTCAATCCCCAGGCGATGACGCTCGTTCTGCCCCGAGAGAAGGTGCGGAAGATTCGCGACGAGTGCGCGTCGCTGGCGGCGGCGGATGTAGTGTCGGTGCGACAACTGGCGCGTCTGCTAGGTCGTCTCTCGGCGTCAATACAGGCGGTATTTCCAGCCCCGCTCCATTACCGGTTTCTTCAGCGGGACAAGATAGCGGCGCTGGAGCGCTCGCAGAGTTACGAAGCGGAGTGTCGCTTGTCTCCAGAGGCGAAGGAAGAGCTGGAGTGGTGGTGCTCCCACCTACACGCCTGGAATGGTCGAGCTCTCGTCGAGTCAACACCGGATCTGGTGATTGCGACGGACGCGTCGTTGACCGGATGGGGAGCAGTTTGCGACGGAGTGTCCACGGGAGGCTGCTGGTCTCTGGCGGAGTCGCGCTTTCTCCACATCAACGCACTGGAGCTTCTGGCGGGCTCCTTTGCGGTCAAAGCGTTCGCGGGGAACCGGATTAATATTCGAGTGCTCCTCAGGATGGACAACGTCTCAGCGATGGCTTATGTGAATCGCTTGGGAGGTACTCGGTCCCGCGTTCTGTCGTCTATGGCAGTCAATCTGTGGCCTACTTCCGTGCTTATACTTTAGGACTTCTTTGTTGTTTCCTTTGTATATAACAGTGTAGCGCATATATAGCCCAAAACATTAGGATCATAAGGACCTGACGTCGACCTCATTTTAGATTGCCCAGCTCCACATAAAATAATTCTAACAAGGAGGCTCATTGAGCTCCTAAATTACAAAAGATATTAAGCATTCTTTATTACCTAGAAGTTATAATCCAAATAAGATTAAGAATGCCATCATTAAACAAAATAATCCCATTGCTTCTGAAAGGGCAAACCCTAAGATAGCATATGTGAATAATTGTTGCTGTGGAGCTGGTGCCTAACGAGGGGAATTTTCCTGCAGGCGGAACACATTCCGGGTCGGCTCACAGTCGTGGCGGACTTTCATTCGAGACATGCGCGGGACGCCAGCGATTGGAAACTGCATCCTCACCTGTTTGCGCGGATCACGACTATTTGGGGTCCGAGGACGCTCGATCTCTTTGCGTCTCGCCTAAACGCGCAGGTGGGGCGCCACTACAGCTGGAGGCTGGACCCGAATGCCGAAGGAGTCGACGCCTTCTCTCAGCAGTGGCCGAAGACGGGGGCATATGCGTTTCCTCCCTTTGCCCTAATCCTGCACGTGCTCAGACGGATCCGGAGAGTTCAGCTGACGGAACTGATTCTCGTGGTGCCTTGGTGGCCAGCACAACCGTGGTTTCCAGCGCTGCTGGGAACGCTCTCCAACGCTCCCCGGTTGATTCCCTCGTCTCCTGACGCGCTGAGGGACCCGAGCGGGAGA